>NC_042957.1:74151739-74391739 GCF_901001165.1 Salmo trutta | reverse complement strand
GTTGTGATGTGATGTGATGTGATGTGATGTGATGTGATGTGATGTGATGTGATGTGATGTGGTGTTGTGTTGTGTTGTGTTGTGTGGTGTGGTGTGATGTGGTGTGTTGTGTTATGGGGTGTGGTGTGTTGTGTTGTGGTGTGTTGTGATATGTTGTGTTGTGGTGTGTTGTGATGTGATGTGTTGTGTTGTGATGTGTTGTGATGTGTTGTGTTATGTGGTGTGGTGTGTTGGGATGTGTTGTGTTATGTGGTGTGGTGTGTTGGGATGTGTTGTGTTATGTGGTGTGGTGTGTTGGGATGTGTTGTGTTATGTGGTGTGGCGTTTGTATTGTTTTCTGTAATGTGACGTCTCCACTCACGGAAGGTAGGGTACGACGGCCACATCTAGGCTGCTCTCGGTGTCTAGCGGATAGGCACAGGAGAATGGTATGCTCACGGGTCGGGTGAAGGAGACATTGTGCACCTGGTAGATGAATAAACTGTTGGAGTAGATGGCATGGCTGCTGTTGGTCTGGAAAACAGATGAAGAGAGGATGACAGTTGGGATGACATGAACAAAATGACCTCTTGACATAATATAATATAGTAAAGACCACTGTCATGTCTCCCTGAAGTGTGGAAGTTACGATTCACATGACACATTATTAATGTGTAGAAGTTACAATTCACATGACACATTATTAATGTGTAGAAGTTACAATTCACATGACACATTATTAATGTGTAGAAGTTACAATTCACATGACACATTATTAATGTGTAGAAGTTATTATTCACATGACACATTATTAATGTGTAGAAGTTATTATTCACATGACACATTATTAATGTGTAGAAGTTATTATTCACATGACACATTATTCATGTGTAGAAGTTATTATTCACATGACACATTATTAATTAATGTGTAGAAGTTATTATTCACATGACACATTATTCATGTGTAGAAGTTATTATTCACATGACACATTATTAATTAATGTGTAGAAGTTATTATTCACAAGATACATTATTCATGTCCAGAGCCAGAAGTTTGTCCAGACCACATGGCCAGTTTCAGAGAGGCAGGCAGCAAGGTTTAGACAAACTCCCACAGTTGAAAACAAAATGCTAGGCTAGAAGCATGGGGAAATCATGTCTAGATGCTTTTTTTCCAGTGGAGATTAAATTTACTGTCCCACAGCCAGTGGATGTGCATTGATAATTCAAATGGAACTGTTAACAGGATTTCACCTCAGGATTATCAGGAATAACTAACAGCTATCAACCATTCAGCATCCCGGGTCTGAATTTACCGTTTTCTAAATATTAATGAACAACTGACAGATACAGTATGAGCTGCCCTTCAGTTGAAGTGAATTGACTGTAAGAAGAGAGAATATTGAAAGGAGCCAGAAGTCAGTGTTCTCACTCCTCACCGTCAGTGTGTTTCCACAGCTGCCCTCCCTGCGCTCCACCTGGAACCACACTGTGCCGTTAGCTTCCTGGTGGGAGGAGCAGCGGAGGTCGGCCAGGTGAGCAGAGAACGCGTTCAGACCTGCAGTCTCCAGACCAGCCCGGCTGAGACCCACCTCTAGGAGGCGCCGACCACACACCAGCTCTGGGCCTGAGTTGGAAGGACGCTCTGAGTCTGAGAAAAATTGGGAGGGTAAGAAAGTGGGGATGAGAGAGAGGAGAAAAAAGGTATACATACAGGGCCCAGATTCTAAAAATAAGACACCAGAATGGTGATCTAAATATATCCATAAAGCCTTCACTGAAGATGTTGATTGAATTATAAAAAATTATGAATAAGGATCATTAAAGAATGATACTCCTACCCGAACAGACGACACCAGCGTCTTCACCATGATTACAGTTGTGTCTCCCAAACCCATTGTGACTGCACCTTGTGAGAACAGACTCGCTGCCTGTACATCCAACATCATCCATCCATATTGTCCCATTCCCCTGTCCGAAGTGGGCTTGGTGTGGTGCAGACAGAGCTCTACCACAGCCCAGCTGTCTACAAACCACCTGGGCGTCACTCAAGTCCCACGAATCATCACACACTGTCCCCCAGCTACCACTGTGGTAGACCTCCACTCTCCCTGAGCAGGAGTTAGGACCGTTGATCAATCTGATCGGGGCATCTGACAAAGAAATCAAAATCAAAACAAATGACTTATTGTAACAGCTAGACGTCACAGCTAGCACAGGCCTGCAGTGTTCAATTCATTACCAAGTGCAGCTTGCAATCTGTTGCTGTGGCCACTATTTTATCCATCACTGTGCGTGAATACCAAACTGTGAGTGCAGTACTTGTTTCTCAATGTTTTACTGACAAAGTTGTCAATAGTTAAATCATATTTTCGTAGTTATTACAGCAGTTATTACAGTTATTACATATATCTCGTTTTCATGCTAGCTCTGTAACAATGTTAGCTACATTTTGCCTATCATTGTTCGGTGGGTAGTCTTGTAGCTAGCTACCTGTATTTTCCTTTCAGTCATCGTATTATTGTCACAGATGAGAGCAGTATCTTGTTTTGTTATTGCTAAATGAATATGTGCCTTATCCTAGTATTGATGCCATTGTATTCATGTTTATTATTTCCAGACCACATGCTGTATGGATAAAATGATAGTTCATTGGATAATCATAGCTGGGTGATAATGGCATAGAAGTGTGAACCTGTGTTGATCTAAAATCAACATTAAAGAACCCTAAACTGAGGAACTCTAATAGGAAGGAATACAATCTCCATATCTCTGCCTACTCAAACCAGTGTAATAGTCTCAGAGACTTCAGCCCCTTTCAACACTTTTCCAAGTTACAATTGAATTCTAAGTGCATTTTACACAACAATGAGACAGCACACTTTCTTAACACTCACCTTGCCACGCTGTCACTGGTGTAATTGTTGTGGTGTTACCAGCCAATGTGGTTGATTGGTTGGTTGGTCCTGCTGTTTCTGTTGTGGTGTTCCAGTAGACAGGTGGTGATGTTGACAGAGCTAAAGACAGGAGTTCAGTACAAATGTACTTTATATGGTTGTGAAATGTTCAGTTTAACCCGGTCACGTCATTTGATCAGGAAAACCTCTGATCCCTAATCTATGGTTGCAATGCATTAACAAGAACACCATTGATCTGACAATACCACTTATAATACCAATTAAGCTTCATCAGACAAGGTTTTAACCTTCAGAGGTAGTGGGATATGGGAAGGTGAGACACGGGGGCACTTACACACAGTGAAAGAGACAGATTTAGAGCAGAACACAAAAGCACACAACAGAACACAAGAGCACACACGTCCTAAACGTACACAAGATACCTACACATCCCAGCGAAATCCCTACTACATAATTGGACAGAAAACAAACACACACACCGACAGACTAAACACAAGACACATTGTTTTGATTTGATTTAATAGACGCACACATCCTAAAGAAACAGGGATACACACACACACCGTACCTAGTATAACGAGGGAGGTGATGCCCTGTTCATTGCCGCTGGGGTAGGTGGCGTATTCACAGATGTATCTCCCTTCATCAGTCATCCTGATGTCAGAGATCTGGATTGAAGGGTTGTTGAGGGAGGGCGTGGGGAAGCTAACTCGTCCCTTCAGGGGCGACGTGGGGTAAATTACCCCAAATATGGGGTGGTACACAGCTATGTTGAGCCTCTCGCCCTTCCTGGACTCAAAAATCCAGGACACCTGTATAGTATTTATTAATAACACACAGCAAGGGGAAATGGGGGGGAATGGAGTGGAAATGGAGGGGGAATGGAGGGGGAATGGAGTGGAAATGGAGGGGAGATGGAGGGGGAATGGAGGGGAAATGGAGGGGGAATGGAGGGGAAATGGAGGGGAAATGGAGGGGGAATGGAGGGGAAAACAAGTAAACATCCATATACAGTACCAGTCAAAAGTTTGGACACACCTACTCATGCAATGGTTTTTCTTTATTTTTACTAATTTATACATTGTAGAGTAATAGTGAAGACATCAAAACTATGAAATAACGCACATGGAATCATCATGTGTTATTGTTTTTACCATCGAGGACCACTTTGGTAACGCGTTTTAATTAATAATTTCAAGTGATATCCTCTGGGTCCACATTGTACATTTTGTTGTATATGTCTGTTACCCCAAATAAATTCAATTCAATGTAGTAACCAAAAAAGTGTTCAACAAATCAAAATATATTTTATATTTGAGATTCTTCAAAGTAGCCACCCTTGATGACAGCCTTGCACACTCTTGGCAGTCTCTCAACCAGCTTCATGAGGTAGTCACTTGGAATGCATTTCAATTAACAGGTGTGCCTTGTTAAAAGCTAATTTGTGGAGTTTCTTTCCTTGTGTTGTGACAAGGTAGGGTTGGTATACAGAAGGTAGCCCTATTTGGTAAAAGACCAAGTCCATATTATGGCAAGAACAGTTCAAATAAGCAAAGAGAAACGACAGTCCATCATTACTTTAAGACATGAAGGTCAGTCAATACGGACAATTTCAAGGACTTTGAAAGTGCCGTCGCAAAAAACCATCAAGCGCTATGATGAATCTGTCTCTCATGAGGACCGCCACAGGAAAGGAAGACGCAGTTACCTATTTTATTTACATTTTATTTATCCTGTATTTAACTAGGCAAGTCAGTTAAGAATCAATTCTTATTTACAATGACGGCCTACACCGGCCAAACCCAGACGACGTTGGGCATTGTCCCAATCACGGCCGGATGTGATACAGCCTGGAATTGAACCAGGGACTGTAGTGATGCCTCTTGCACTGAGATGCAGTGCCTTAGAACGCTGCGCCACTCGGTGAGCCCAATAGAGTTACCAGCCTCAGAAAATGCAGCCCAAATAAATGCTTCACAGAGTTGAAGTAACAAACACATCTCAACATCAACTGTTCAGAGGAGACTGCGTGAATCAGGCCTTCATGGTCAAATATTTCTGCAAAGAAACCACTACTAAAGGACAAGAAGAAGAGATGTGCGTGGGCCAAGAAACACGAGCAATAGACATTAGACCGGTGGAAATCTGCCCTTTGGTCTGATGAGTCTAAATGTAAGATTTTTGGCTCCAACCGCTGTGTCTTTGTGAGACACAGAGTAGGTGACCGGATAGTCTTCACATGTGTGGTTCCCACCGTGAAGCATGGAGGCGGTGGTGTGATGGTGTGGGGAAGCTTTGCTAGTGACAGTGTCTGTGATTTATTTAGAATTCAAGGCAAACTTAACCAGTATGGCTACCACAGCATTCTGCAGTGATACGCCATCTCATATGGTTTGCACTTAGTGGGACTATCATTTGTTTTTCAGCAGGACAATGACCCAAATACACCTCCAGGCTGTGTAAGGGCTATTTGACCAAGAAGGAGTGATGGAGTGCTGCATCAGATGACCTGGCCTCATCCGACCTCAACCCAATTGAGATGGTTTGGGATGAGTTGGACCACAGAGTGAAGAAAAAGGAGTTCCTATATATGCTTGAAAGAGTTCCCATATATGCTGGGAACTCCTTCAAGACTGTTGGAAAAGCATTCTAGGTGAAGCTGGTTGAGAGAATGCCAAGAGTGTGCAAAGCTGTCATCAAGGCAAAGGATGGCTACTTTGAAGAATCTAAAATATATTTTGGTTTGTTTGACACTTTTTTGGTTACTACATGATTCTATGTGTACTATTTCATAGTTTTGAGGTCTTCACTATTATTCTACAATGTAGAAAATAGTAAAAATAAAGAAAAACCCTGGAATGAGTAGGTGTGTCCAAACTTTTGACTGGAACTCTATGTATGACTACTCTTACTTTCTGTATTTTCTTGTACATGTACTGCTACCTGAACTATTAAAGGTAAAACATTTACTACTAACTGAACTATTATAGGTAAAACATTTACTACTACCTGAACTATTATAGGTAAAACATTTACTACTACCTGAACTATTATAGGTAAAACATTTTCTACTACCTGAACTATTATAGGTAAAACATTTACTACTACCTGAACTATTATAGGTAAAACATTTACTACTACCTGAACTATTATAGGTAAAACATTTACTACTACCTGAACTATTATAGGTAAAACATTTACTACTACCTGAACTATTAAAGGTAAAACATTTACTACTACCTGAACTATTATAGGTAAAACATTTACTACTACCTGAACTATTATACTGTAGGTAAAACATTTACTACTACCTGAACTATTATACTGTAGGTAAAACATTTACTACTACCTGAACTATTAAAGGTAAAACATTTACTACTACCTGAACTATTATAGGTAAAACATTTACTACTACCTGAACTATTATAGGTAAAACATTTACTACTACCTGAACTATTAAAGGTAAAACATTTACTACTACCTGAACTATTATAGGTAAAACATTTACTACTACCTGAACTATTATACTGTAGGTAAAACATTTACTACTACCTGAACTATTATAGGTAAAACATTTACTACTACCTGAACTATTATACTGTAGGTAAAACATTTACTACTACCTGAACTATTATAGGTAAAACATTTACTACTACCTGAACTATTATACTGTAGGTAAAACATTTACTACTACCTGAACTATTATAGGTAAAACATTTACTACTACCTGAACTATTAAAGGTAAAACATTTACTACTACCTGAACTATTATAGGTAAAACATTTACTACTACCTGAACTATTATAGGTAAAACATTTACTACTACCTGAACTATTAAAGGTAAAACATTTACTACTACCTGAACTATTATAGGTAAAACATTTACTACTACCTGAACTATTATACTGTAGGTAAAACATTTACTACTACCTGAACTATTATAGGTAAAACATTTACTACTACCTGAACTATTAAAGGTAAAACATTTACTACTACCTGAACTATTATAGGTAAAACATTTACTACTACCTGAACTATTATAGGTAAAACATTTACTACTACCTGAACTATTAAAGGTAAAACATTTACTACTACCTGAACTATTATAGGTAAAACATTTACTACTACCTGAACTATTATACTGTAGGTAAAACATTTACTACTACCTGAACTATTATAGGTAAAACATTTACTACTACCTGAACTATTATACTGTAGGTAAAACATTTACTACTACCTGAACTATTATAGGTAAAACATTTACTACTACCTGAACTATTAAAGGTAAAACATTTACTACTACCTGAACTATTAAAGGTAAAACATTTACTACTACCTGAACTATTATAGGTAAAACATTTACTACTACCTGAACTATTATACTGTAGGTAAAACATTTACTACTACCTGAACTATTATACTGTAGGTAAAACATTTACTACTACCTGAACTATTAAAGGTAAAACATTTGCTACTACCTGAACTATTATAGGTAAAACATTTACTACTACCTGAACTATTATAGGTAAAACATTTACTACTACCTGAACTATTATAGGTAAAACATTTACTACTACCTGAACTATTATACTGTAGGTAAAACATTTACTACTACCTGAACTATTATAGGTAAAACATTTACTACTACCTGAACTATTATAGGTAAAACATTTACTACTACCTGAACTATTATAGGTAAAACATTTACTACTACCTGAACTATTATAGGTAAAACATTTACTACTACCTGAACTATTATAGGTAAAACATTTACTACTACCTGAACTATTATACTGTAGGTAAAACATTTACTACTACCTGAACTATTATAGGTAAAACATTTACTACTACCTGAACTATTATAGGTAAAACATTTACTACTACCTGAACTATTATAGGTAAAACATTTACTACTACCTGAACTATTATAGGTAAAACATTTACTACTACCTGAACTATTATACTGTAGGTAAAACATTTACTACTACCTGAACTATTATAGGTAAAACATTTACTACTACCTGAACTATTATAGGTAAAACATTTACTACTACCTGAACTATTATACTGTAGGTAAAACATTTACTACTACCTGAACTATTATAGGTAAAACATTTACTACTACCTGAACTATTATACTGTAGGTAAAACATTTTTTAATCAAATATTATCTGACTTCATCCATGTTGGAATTTGGATGATCAAGGACAAAGTATCTTTTTCTCAGCATATTGTAACAATATATATATTAGTCCACACAACTTCCTGTGTGACTGACCTGTGTGAGCTGTATGACCTGCGTTCCTATGAAGGCACACCGCAGGTTAACCGTCTGGCCAGGATATGATATCACTTCTGGTTCCACCTCCACCCACTGTGACCAAGCCCCTGGGAAGAAGACGAAAAGAAGAGGAAATTATCCCACCTTTCACCGCAGCTTCTTGTTGTTTCCCAGACAACGGGGAACCATAACGTTAAGGAGACGAGGAGAGAAAGCTTCTTGAGACTTTTGGGGCCAAGCCTCAGCTCCTGATGACAAATGACAGTACTCCCTGTTGTTTTGCTTAACTAGCTAACATTATGTGTCTATTTTCTGAACTGCAGAAACAGAATAATAGATAATCTATGTAAGGGGTTTTCTGACCCAGGGACACCTGGCCAGGCAAACCGACGACCCAGGGACACCTGCCCAGGCAAACCGACGACCCAGGGACACCTGCCCAGGCAAACCGACGACCCAGGGACACCTGCCCAAGCAAACCGACGACCCAGGGACACCTGCCCAGGCAAACCGACGACCCAGGGACACCTGCCCAGGCAAACCGACGACCCAGGGACACCTGCCCAGGCAAACCGATGACCCAGGGACACCTGCCCAGGCAAACCGACGACCCAGGGACACCTGCCCAGGCCAACCGACGACCCAAGGACCCCCATCATTTGTTAAAAGAATAAACTGGCCCGTGAGGCACAACGACCCAAATTGCAATACTACTGGCACATGTTTTGCTTTACACTCAGATTGCAATTCTATAAAAAACATTTGTCAAAACACAACACATAATTATCTACCTTAGGAACAACCTTCACAACTAAAATCTCTTGTGTGCAAATGGAAAGCAACACTCTTCAACAAGATAAGCTCAATTACCAATTGATCACTTTCCCTTTTCACATGTGAAAACACTAATTGCGTAAATGTTCACTTTGCAATCAGACTTTTGGTATGGATAAAAAGGCTACAGGTGAGTACTCAGTATTTTTTACTAATTATCCCACCTTTCACCGCAGCTTCCTGTTGTTTCCCAGACAACAGGAACCATAACGTTAAGGAGACGAGGAGAGAAAGCTTCTTGAGACTTTTGGGACCAGGCCTCAGCTCCTTATGGAGCTACACTATTTTGCAACATGTTTATCTTGCATACTGTATTAATGTAGTGTTTACTGTACTGGATGCTATTTTGTGTTTGTAGAACTGAAAGACGACCACCACGTGGTGGTAGAACGTGTCTATCTACAGAAGAACAGCAGGCTGCCATTGTGCAAATGGTGGTTGAAAATAATGCCAAAAGACTGCGGGAAATCCAACAACAGATTATTGAAAACCCTGCCATCTTCCATAACATCATAGTAAGCTTATCAATCATAGCCTGCATACTTAAGAAACACCATTTCCGGATTAAGCAAATCTACAGTCTCATTTGAAAGGAATTCCCAGAGTGAAGGATAAACAATACAAATATATGCAAGTAAGTAATGTACTAGTATTACACTCTTAAAACATTAGAGACTCATTGATGTTGCCAGTGAACTTGACTATACAGCAATTACAGTATTTGTCATTTCAGAGAATCCTGGAATTGAATGCAAGTCCCATCCCCCAGGAACTCATATTCATAGATGAGGCTGGATTCAATTTTGCGAAGACGAGGAGGAGAGGAAGGAACATCATTTGTCAATGCGCCATCATTGAGGTACCTGGCCACATTGGGGTAAATGTCACCATATGCGCAGCTATGAGCCACAATGGGGTCCTCCACCGCCATGCCACCCTTGGACCATACAACACTGCCCGTCTCCTTCATTTCCTGAACACCTTACATTTCAATCTTTTTCAGCCAGATCAGAGAAGGCCAGGTGATCCTGAGCAGGAAATGTATGTTCTAATTTGGAACAACGTGAGTTTCCATCGGGCTGCTCAGGTCCGCAACTGGTTCCATGACCATCCCAGGTTTACAATTCTCTATCTCCCACCATATTCCCCATTTCTCAACCCCACTGAGGAGTTTTCAGCATGGCGGTGGAAGGTGTATGATCACAAACCCCGTGAACGTATGGCCCTTCTCCAGGCAATGGAGGCTTGTGTTGACATTCCAGCAGAGTCCTTTCAGGGGTGGATGTGTCATGCCAGAAGATATTTTCCTGCTGTCTGGCCAAGGAGAATACCGCATGTGATGTTGATGAAAATCTCTAGCCGGACCAAAACACAAGACAGAACTGATTTTGTTTTCGCAATGGAGTATTTGTTTCTTCGCTTATGATTTGACTGTATTTTGACAGTTTCTTTATCTCTTCCATACAATTGATCTAACATACAGTACAGTAGTACAAATTGGCCTATTTTTCTTCCTTTGCATATGCATGTGTGTGCTTACAGTATGCTGTTTGACATGTATTGAGTCATGTTGAAATATACAACAGACATTTTTACATTTGTGTTCCTTTCCTGTTTGAGTACACACAAACAATATACAGTATAACAACAAATCTTTACACTGAAATAGGTTCTGAGAGAGGTGTTTTGAGTTAGATTCATTTGATGTGTGTGTCTCATTTGTAGGCAGAGTTTCATTTTCAGTAGGGAGTACATGATTTTGATTGCTGTGTTTCATTTTGCAAGATGTCTGTGGGGTTTGGGGAAATTGGCTAACAGTTTTGTGTTTTGAGTACCTGAGATGCAGTTTCAGCAAACGTGTGTTAACAATTGGGAAAAACTGTAAAATGAATGGATTTGGTAGACAATTCCATTATTTTGACCTCTCCACAGTTCATTGGAAGAGGAAGTGTAGACTCTAACATAGCCTATTAGCTAGAAAGAAAAAGTGCTTTCAGAAAGTATTCAGACCCCTTGACTTTCTCCACAATTTGTTACGTTATAGCCTTATTCTGAAATGCATTAAATACAATGTTTTCCTCATCTATCTACACAAAAAAAAAATGTTAAAAAACAATACCCCATACTGACAAAGCGAAAACAGGTTGTCATTTTTGCACATTAATTACAAAAACAAAACAGAAATACCTTATTTACATACTATAAATATTCAGACCCTTAGCGATGAGACTCGAAATTGACCTCAGGTGCATCCTGTTTCCATTGATCATCATTGAGATGTTTCTACAACTTGTTTGGAGTCCACCTATGGTAAATTCAATTGATTGGACATGACTTGGAAAGGCACACACCTGTCTACAGTGAGGGAAAAAAGTATTTGATCCCCTGCTGATTTTGTACATTTGCACACTGACAAAGAAATGATCAGTCTATAGTTTTAATGGTAGGCTTATTTGAACAGTGAGAGACAGAATAACAACAAAAGAATCCAGAAAAACGCATGTCAAAAATGTTATAAATTGATTTGCATTTTAATGAGGGAAATAAGTATTTGACCCCCTCTCAATCAGAAAGATTTCTGGCTCCCAGGTGTCTTTTATACAGGTAATGAGCTGATATTAGGAGCACACTCTTAAAGGGAGTCAGCTTGTTACCTGTATAAAAGACACCTGTCCACAGAAGCAATCGATCAATCAGATTCCAAACTCTCCAATATGGCCAAGACCAAAGAGATCTCCAAAGATGTCAGGGACAAGATTGTAGACCTACACAAGGCTGGAAGGGGCTACAAGACCATCGCCAAGCAGCTTGGTGAGAAGGTGACAACAGTTGGTGCGATTATTCGCAAATGGAAGAAACACAAAAGAACTGTCAATCTCCCTCGGCCTGGGGCTCCATGCAAGATCTCACCTCGTGGAGTTGCAATGATCATGAGAACGGTGAGGAATCAGCCCATAACTACACGGGAGGATCTTGTCAATGATCTCAAGGCAGCTGGGACCATAGTCGCCAAGAAAACAATTGGTAACACACTACGCCGTGAAGGACTGAAATCCTGCAGCGCCCGCAAGGTCCCCCTGCTCAAGAAAGCACATATACATGCCCGTCTGAAGTTTGCCAATGAACATCTGAATGATTCAGAGAACAACTGGGTGAAAGTGTTGTGGTCAGATGAGACCAAAATGGAGCTCTTTGGCATCAACTCAACTCGCCGTGTTTGGAGGAGGAGGAATGCTGCCTATGACCCCAAGAACACCATCCCCACCATCAAACATGGAGGTGGAAACATTATACTTTAGGGGTGTTTTTCTGCTAAGGGGACAGGACAACTTCACCGCATCAAAGGGACGATGGACGGGGCCATGTACCGTCAAATCTTGGGTGAGAACCTCCTTCCCTCAGCCAGGGCATTGAAAATGGGTCGTGGATGGGTATTCCAGCATGACAATGACCCAAAACACACGGCCAAAGCAACAAAGGAGTGGCTCAAGAAGAAGCACATTAAGGTCCTGGAGTGGCCTAGCCATTCTCCAGACCTTAATCCCATAGAAAATCTGTGGAGGGAGCTGAAGGTTCGAGTTGCCAAACGTCAGCCTCGAAACCTTAATGACTTGGAGAAGATCTGCAAAGAGGAGTGGGACAAAATCCCTCCTGAGATGTGTGCAAACCTGGTGGCCAACTACAAGAAACGTCTGACCTCTGTGATTGCCAACAAGGGTTTTGCCACCAAGTACTAAGTCATATTTTGCAGAGGGGTCAAATACTTATTTCCCTCATTAAAAGGCAAATAACTTTATAACATTTTTGACATGCGTTTCGCAAAGATAAACATCCACCACACAGCATAACGTGGAAAGAACAATTAAGCCCGCACACAGAACAGGCGGGCATACCTGCTTAAATAGCCCAGATAACAAGCCTAATAAAACACAGGTGTAACTAATTAGGAAAAACCAATCGAAAAGGAAAAAGGGATCGGTGGCAGCTAATAGGCCGGTGACGACGACCGCCGAGCGCCACCCGAACAGGGAGAGGGTTAGCGCGCCGACACCGGCCTCGAGGGCGACCCGGAGGGCGAGGCGCAGGGCGATCTGGGTGGAGGCGATGGAAATCCCTCAACAGTGACGGATCCAGGATGTCCCCCACCGGTACCCAGCACCTCTCCTCCGGGCAGTACCCCTCCCAGTCCACGAGGTACTGCAGGCCCCTCACCCGACGTCTTGAGTCCAGAATGGTACGTACTGAATACGCCGGGGACCCCTCAATGTCCAGAGGGGGCGGAGGGACCTCCGGCACCTCACCTTCCTGCAGTGGACCAGCTACCACCGGCCTGAGGAGAGACACATGAAACGAGGGGTTAATACGATAATAGGAAGGGAGTTGTAATCTGTAACACACCTCGTTTATCGTCCTCAGGACTTTGAAGGGCCCCACACACTGCGGACCCAGCTTCCGGCAGGACAAGCGGAGGGCAAGGTTTCGGGTCAAGAGCCAGACCGTGTCCCCCGGTGCGAATATGGGGGCCTCACTGCGGTGGCGGTCAGCGCTCCTCTTCTGCCGTCCACCCGCTTGCTTAAGGGATTCCTGGACAACCCTCCAGGTTTCCTTGGAGCGCTGCACCCAATCCTCCACCGCAGGAGCCTCGGGCTGACTCTGATGCCACGGTGCCAGGACCAGCTGGTAGCCTAACACGCACTGAAATGGCGACATGTTAGTGGAGGAGTGGCGGAGTGAGTTTTGTGCCAGCTCTGCCCAGGGGAGGTACCTGGACCACTCCCCTGGCCGGTCCTGGCAATACGACCGCAGAAACCTACCCACCTCCTGGTTCACTCTCTCCACCTGCCGATTACTCTCGGGGTGATAACCGGAGGTCAAGCTGACCGAGATCCCCAGACGCTCCATAAACACCCTCCACACACGGGATGTGAACTGGGGACCCCGATCAGAGACGATGTCCTCCGGCACCCCGTAGTGCAACGGGAGGAGACGGCAGGACTTAGAGAACCGATCCACAACAACCAGAACCGTGGTTTTCCCCTGAGACAGGGGAAGATCGGTAAGGAAGTCCACCGACAGGTGAGACCATGGCCGTTGTGGAACGGGGAGGGGTTGTAACTTCCCTCTAGGAAGGTGCCTAGGAGCCTTACTCTGGGTGCACACCGAACAGGAGGAGACATAGAACCTCACGCCCTTAGCCAAGGTGGGCCACCAGTACTTCTCCCTAAGACCCCGCACTGTCCTCGCCACACCAGGATGACCCGAAGAGGATAGTCTGTGAGCCCACAGAATCAGTTGATCACGGACACCAAGCGGAAGGTACTTGGGGCCTGTAGGACATTTAGAAGGCGCAGGTTCCACCTGTAGCGCCCGCTCAATGTCCGCGTCCACCTCCCATACCACTGGTGCTACCAGCTTAGAGGCTGGAAGGATGGGAGTAGGATCGATGGGCCGATCCTCCGTGTCATAGAGATGGGACAGTGCGTCAGCCTTCGTGTTCATGGAACCTGGTTTATACGAAATGGTGAACTGAAATTGGGTGAAGAACATGGCCCACCGTGCCTGACGCGGATTCAGGCTCCTAGCTGCCCGGATATACTCCAGGTTCCGGTGGTCCGTCCAGATGAGAAAAGGGTGTCTAGCCCCCTCAAGCCAGTGTCTCCACACCTTCAGAGCCTTTACCACAGCCAACAGCTCCCGGTCCCCCACATCATAGTTGCGCTCCACCGGACCGAGCTTCCTTGAAAAGAAAGCGCAGGGGCGGAGTTTCGGTGGCATACCCGAGCGCTGTGATAGCACGGCACCCTCCCCAGCCTCGGACGCGTCCACCTCCACTATGAACGGTAAAGAGGGGTCCGGGTGAGCCAACACGGGCACATCAGTGAACAGCGCCTTCAACTGGTTGAAGGCTCTGTCCGCCTCTGTCGACTACCGTAAACGCACCGCCCCCCCTAAAACAGTGAGGTAATGGGGGCAGCAACCTGGCCAAAACCCCGGATGAACCTCCGGTAGTAATTGGCAAACCCCAAAAACCGCTGCACTTCCTTCACCGTGGTTGGAGTCGGCCAATTACGCACGGCCTTAACGCGGTCACACTCCATCACCACTCCTGAGGTAGAAATGCGATAACCCAGGAAAGAGACGGCTCGTTTGGAGAACTCACACTTCTCAGCCTTGATGTATAGGTCATGCTCCAGCAGTCTACCAAGCACCCTGCGCACTAGAGACACATGCTCGGCGGGTGTGGCGGAGTAGATCAGGATATCGTCGATATACACAATCATGCCCTGCCCATGCAGGTCCCAGAGAATCTCATCCACAAAGGATTGAAAGACGGCTGGAGCATTCTTCAACCCATACGGCATGACGAGGTACTCATAGTGGCCCGATGTGGTACTAAACGCGGTTTTCCACTCGTCTCCCTCCTGAATACGCACCAGATTATACGCGCTCCTGAGGTCCAGTTTCGTGAAAAAACACGCTCCGTGAAATGATTCCACCGCCGTAGCGATGAGAGGTAGCGGGTAACTGAACCCCACTGTAATCGAATTGAGACCTCTATAACCAATGCACGGACGCAGACCTCCCCCCTTTTTCTTCACGAAAAAGAAACTCGAGGAGACGGGTAAAATGGAGGGCCGAATGTACCCTGTCCCAGAGATTCCGTGACATATGTCTCCATAGCCAACGTCTCCTCCTGAGACAATGGGTACACGTGACTCCTGGGAAGCGCAGCGTTTACCTGGAGGTTTATCACACAATCCCCCTGTCGATGAGGTGGTAATTTAGTCGCCTTCTTCTTACAGAAGGCGAGAGCCAAATCGGCATACTCAGGGGGAATGCGCACAGTGGAAACCTGGTCTGCACTCTCCACCGACGTGGCACCGATGGAAACTCCTAGACACCTACCTGAATACTCCTCTGACCACCCCTGGAGAACCCCCTGTTTCCACGAAATCCTGGGATTGTGACTGGCCAGCCAGGGCACCCCCAGCACCACTGGAAACGCAGGCAAATCGATAAGGAAGAAACTAATTCGCTCCTTATGATTCCCCTGCGTTACCATGTTCAGTGGCACAGTGGCCTCCCTGACCAGCCCTGACCCTAATGGCCGGCTATCTAAGGAGTGCCCGGGGAAGGGGGAATCTATCGGCACCAGCGGTATTCCCAGTTTGAGGGCAGGTCCGCGATCCATAAAATTCCCAGCTACGCCTGCATTGACTAGCGCCTTATGCTGGGAAAAAGGAGAAAAATCAAGAAAAAAAATGTGTACAAATATGTGACCAACAGAGGGTTCTGGGTGAGGTTGATGCTGACTCACCTGGTGTGATCGAGGAGTGTTCTGCCGGCCCTCTCGACTCCCAGAGGGACCCCCCCAGCACCGGTCGGCCGCCTGTCCTCGTCAACCACAGCTGGTGCAGGAGGAGCGCCCTCCTCCGGTTCCCCTTGAAGCGGCCCCCCCTAGCTCCATAGGAATGGCCTCGGGTGGGCTAGGAGGTGGAACTGACATGACCCTTTCTGAACGCCCGCGGGCAGCCAGCAGATTGTCCAGTCGAATGGACATGTCGATCAGTTCATCAAGGGAGAGAGTAGTGTCCCGACACGCTAGCTCCCTGCGGACGTCCTCCCGGAGGCTACACTGGTAGTGGTCCATTAGGGCCCTGTCGTTCCACCCGGCCCCAGCGGCCAAGGTCCGGAACTCCAGAGCAAAGTCTTGCATGCTCCTCGTCTCCTGCCTAAGATGGAACAGTCTCTCAAACGGCGGGTGAACTCAGGATATTTATTCCTCGCCGAGTCTGGGCCATTCCATACAGCGTTGGCCCACTCCAGAGCTCGACCCGTCAGGCAGGAGACGAGGAGGCTCACACTCTCCTCCCCCGAGGGAGTCGGCCTCACGGTAGCCAGGTATAACTCGAGCTGGAGCAGAAACCCCTGGCACCCAGCCGCTGCTCCATCGTACTCCCTCGGGGGCGTAAGACGAAGTGCGCCGGAGCCAGACGCCGAAAGGAGCGGAGCAGGTGGATTCCGTCGAGGGAGCCGGAGGTGAAGTGAGGAGACCACTCCTCTCCCATCAGTCCATCCTCTCCATCATCTGGTCCATCGCTGACCCAATCCGATGGAGGACGATGGTGTGATGGAGGACATGTTCCTCCATCGACGGAAGAGGGGTGGCGGCTGCTTCTGCTGACTCCATGCTTGAAGGTGCGGGCTTCTGTAATGGTCTGGGCGTCGTGGGTGCGGAGTCAGGCGCAGGAAGCAGAAAAGTTCAATGCAGTGCTCTTTATTACGCACAAAAAAGAGTAATCGGTGCACAACTGAGCAAGTGGACAAGTACATTAGAGTGTCTAGTTTGAGAAACAGATGCCTCACAAGTCCTCAACTGGTAGCTTCATTAAATAATACCCGCAAAACACCAGTCTCAACGTCAACAGTGAAGAGGTGACTCCGGATGTGACTCCACGATGCTGCCCTTCTAGGCAGAGTTGCAAAGAAAAAGCCATATCTCAGACTGGCCAATAAAAATACAAGATTAAGATGAGCAAAAGAACACAGACACTGGACAGAGGAACTCTGCCTAGAAGGCCAGCATCCCGGAGTTGCCTCTTCACTTTTGACATTGAGACTGGTGTTTTGCGGGTACTGTTTAATGAAGCTGCCAGTTGAGGACTTGTGAGGCGTCTGTTTCTCAAACTAGAAACTCTAATGTACTTGTCCTCTTGCTCAGTTGTGCACCGGGGCCTCCCACTCCTCTTTAGTGCGGTAGCAAAGAAAACAGTCTATGACTTGGGTGACTGGAGTCTCTGAAAAAATGTTGGGCTTTCCTCTGACACCACCTAGTATATAGGTCCTGGATGAAAGGAAGCTTGGCCCTAGTGATGTATT
Organism: Salmo trutta; assembly: GCF_901001165.1. Lineage (NCBI taxonomy): Eukaryota > Metazoa > Chordata > Actinopteri > Salmoniformes > Salmonidae > Salmo > Salmo trutta. The sequence continues at coordinate 74,373,845 of NC_042957.1, read as the reverse complement.
GGGCCGTACGCACTACCCTCTGTAGTGCGGTCAGATGGCGAGCAGTTGCCATACCAGGCGGTGGTGCAACCGGTCAGGATGCTCTCGATGGTGCAGCTGTATAACTTTTTGAGAATCTGGGGACCCATGCCAAATCTTTTCAGGCTCCTGAGGGGGAAAAGGTGTTGTCGTGCCCTCTTATCAACTTTCTTGGCGTGTTTGGACCAGGGACGACCCAGGGACACCTGCCCAGGCAAACCGGTGACCCAGGGACACCTGCCCAGGCAAACCGGTGACTCAGGGACACCTGCCCGGGCAAACCGACGACCCAGGGACACCTGCCCAGGCAAACCGGCGACCCAGGGACACCTGCCCAGGCAAACCGGCGACCCAGGGACACCTGCCCAGGCAAACCGGCGACCCAGGGACACCTGCCCAGGCAAACCGGCGACCCAGGGACACCTGCCTAGGCAAACCGGCGACCCAGGGACACCTGCCCAGGCAAACCGATGACTCAGGGACACCTGATAGTTCGTTGGTGATGTGGACACCAAGGATCTTGAAACTCTCGACCCGCTCCACTGCAGCCCCATTGTTGTGAAACATAAGATATTACAGTTTTTAATGTCCTGTTGGTAGGATAATCTTTATCGTAGGTAATACATGTTATTTTCCAACCATTGCACGTTGACCAATAAAATGGATGGCAGTGGGGGTTTACTTGATCGCCTACGAATTCTCAGAAGGCAGCCCTAACTCCGCCCCTTTTTTCTCCGTATTTTCTTCACGCAAATGACGGGGATTTGGGCCTGTTCCCGAGAAAGCAGTATATCCTTCGCGACGCGCTATGTGCAAAATAAGTTTAAAAATAAGTTATAAACAATGCAAAAAAACTAACAAAATAGCACAGTTGGTCAGCCATCCCACATCTACACAGTGCATTCGGATTGTATTCAGACCCCTTGACTTTTTCCACATTTTGTTACATTACAGCCTTATTCTAAAATTGATTAAATAGTTTTTTTCCCCCTTATCAATCTACACACAATACTCCATAATGACAAAGCGAAAACAGGTTTTTAGAAATGTTTGCAAATGTACCTCATTTTTTATTTTTATTTGTTATTTACAAAGATCTTTCTATAACTTAATTGGAGTCCACCAGTGGTAAATTGAATTGATTAGACATGACTTGGAAAGGCACACACCTGTCTATATAAGGTCCCACAGTTGACAGTGCATGTCAGAGCAAAGACCAAGCCATGAGGTCGAAGGAATTGTCTGTAGAGCTCCAAAACAGGATTGTGTCGAGGCACAGGTCTAGGAAGGGTACCAAAACATATCTGCAGCATTGAAGGTCCTGAAGAACACAGTGGGCTTCAACATTCTTAAATGGAAGAAGTTTGGAACCACCAAGACTCTTCCTAGAGCTGGCCGCCTGGCCAAACTGAGCAATCGGCGGAGAAGGGCCTTGGTCGGGGAGGTGACCAAGAACCCACTGGTCACTCTGACAGAGCTCCAGAGTTCCTCTGTGGAGATGAGAGATCCTTCCAGAAGGATAACCATCTCTGCAGCACTCCACCAATCAGACCTTGATGGTAGAATGGCCAGAAAGAAGCCACTCCTCAGTAAAAGTGTCACGGTTGTCGTCGGTGAATGAGGACCAAAACGCAGCAGGTACGTGTATGCTCATTTTGATGATTTATTGACTACAAAAATGAACGTACAAAAATAACAAAGAAACGAGAACGCGCGAACAACTACAAACAGTCTGGCCAAGCTAAGCTTAACAAAGAACAATCACCCACAACATCAAACACAAACACACCCTCATATATGGGACTCTCAATCAAAGGCAGATAGACAACACCTGCCTTCAACTGAGAGTCCCAACCCCAATTAACCAGACATAGAAACAGACATACTAGACTAGACATAGAATACCAGAACACCAAACAGTACCCAAAAACCCCGGAATACTTAAACCAAATGCCCTTCAACAAAAACACACCACCCCGAACCACATAAAACAAATACCCTCTGTCACGTCCTGACCAAACTACAATACTAATTAACCCTATACTGGCCAGGAAGTGACAAAAAGACACATGAAAGCCCGCTTGGAGTTTGCCAAAAGGCACCTAAAGGACTCTCAGACCATGAGTAACAAGATTATCTGGTCTAATGAAACCAAGATTGAACACTTTGGGCAGAATGCCAAGCGTCACCTCTGGAGGAAACCTGGCACCATCCCTACGGTGAAGCATGGTGGTGGCAGCATCTTGCTTTGAAGATATTTTTCAGCGGCAGTGACTGGGAGACTAGTCAGGATCGAGGGAAAGATGAACGGAGCAATGTACAGAGAGATCCTTGATGAAACCTGCTCCAGAGTGCTCAGGACCTCAGACTGGGGCAAAGGTTCACCTTCCAACAGGACAACAACCCTAAGCACACAGCCAAGACAACGCAGGAGTGGCTTCGGGACAAGTCCAAGAACGTCCTTGAGTGGCCCAACCAGAGCTTGAACCCGATCTAACATCTCTGGATCTGAATGGGAGAAACTCCCCAAATACAGTTGTGCCAAGCTTGTAGCGTCATACCCAAGAAGACTTGAGGCTGTAATCACTGCCAAAGGTGCCTCAACAAAGTCCTGAGTAAAGGGTCTGAATACTTATGTAAATGTGATATTTCAGTTTTTTCTTTGTAATTCATTTTCTAAATTTTCAAAAAAAAAACTTTTTTTATGCTTTGTCATTATGGGGTATTGTGTGTAGATTGATGAAGAAAAAAAACGATTTCATCAATTTTAGAATAAGGCTGTAATGTAACAAAATGTGGAAAAAGTCAAGGGATCTGAATACTTTCCCAATGCACTGTATTTAACCCATTTGGAATTCAGGCATTAATGCAGCAACATGTGGGATAAGCAAGGGGTATGAATACTTTCTGAAGGCACTGTAATTATTTAATTTGTGGATCAACCCTTAGCAGTCATTCTGATCTCGTTCCCAATGATGAGTGCTTTAGTTTATTATGTTGCTGTCCAGCAGTTCTGAAATTGCGATGCACCCAACTATCCATGTTTTTCTGTGTAATAATAGCCTTTTGATTTGAAATGTTTTGGTGTGTGTGTACTACCAGTAGCGGTGCCTGGGTAAAATCACCGGGGAAGCCAATCCAGAAAAAAAAGCCTTTTACAACCTATGTGTTGTGATAATTGCGTTGTTTGCTCTATAACCTGTTAGTTCATATGCCTTGACACCGTAATATATAGGCCTAAGGCCAAGAAAAATAGAAGACACTGTGGCAGAATAAATTCAACCAGACATTTGTTTCATTACAAAACCGGAGCGCAACATCTGTCCGGTGAAGTCCACAAAATATATTGCATGTAACAAACAGTTCATGATCTACAGCATTGTCAACCAAGTTAATGTTATTGACATTTTCGTTACCGCAAGTCACAAAGAAAACAGGAGTTGCCTCCATTATTCCAGCAGCATTTCAACTTCATCTAATCACCTATGTTTAGTCTACTACAGTGACAACTAAAAGATACCAAAAACTATTTAGTCCAATCAACGTAAGCTAAATATGATGTGGCTGTCCATGTATACTGATTTATATGTGTGTGTGTGTACATGCGTGCAAGTAGAAAAACATGTCGACTCACCCTACTTGTAAAACAACGGCAATGCCATCCTCCTCTTTCATGTTGCCGAAATGGTCTATGACTCTGGTAAACGTTACGCCATTTCAGTTAGTTAACGTTAGCATACTACATCTAGCTACATGTAGAACTTCCATCCTCTCAGGCCAGGGGCATAATGTATGAATTTATGGTTGGATCAGAATCATCGTTATAATCATTGGCCATTACGGAGAATTAAGTTAAACCATGTTATCCCTATTTCCATCCATGGCTAATTTAGGAAAGGGACAATTTTAGCTAGCTACCTAGCCACCGGAGGACAACAACACCAGGAGATGCAACAATTGCATTTTTTCTGTCAATAATGACATTTGACTTGTGATGTGATTGGTCTGAAGCCAAATCCAAACTGGGACCATTCACAGTTGAGTTCACTCAGTTTAGCACAGCGCTGATTGGCTATTATTTGTATTTATTTTTATCAAGGGAGGCCAAATGCTCGCTGGCTTCCCTTGCATTCAATGCTACGGGTGCCAACATTGTCATACTCTTTCTGATCAGACAGCACCAGATAGATACGCTACGCATATTGAGACAGAGGGGCGCTGTTTTGTTCGCTCGGATGCTTTAACCGGTGAGATACATACAGCCTCTTGCTAATTGAATGACATTTAGGAAACAAAGAGATGTATATGGTATTTTTTTTATTTGGTCATTTTCCGGGGAAGCCTGGCTTCCCTTGGCATCCATGAATACACGCCACTGTGTACTACAGTACGCGATTTAATTTTCTTTATTTATGTTACAGCACTTTGGTTTCACTAATAAATATGTTGAAATGGAACCAAATGATATTTTTCTGTCTTCAGTCCTTTTTAAATATGATAGATGGACTATATGGGCTATGGTATTGGTCGAATGTGATAGTCTCCCTATAACCAGCCTGAGTAGGCCTATAACTTCATTCCTATTCTATTCAGAGTTTAGAGAAATTAATCAAATTGGAAATTAGGTATTATCATGCTGGTTAATTCGATGCATGTCTGTTGAATTTGGAAAAATTCACCTGCACTCAGCCTTGCCCCATCTACGCAGCAAATCAGGAGCCTCTACTGCATTGCGGCCGTAGCATACTGCATACTTCTTACTAAACGGTACGTGCTAAATAGTATGCAACGATGAGTTCATAGTATGCAGTTTAAGTATGTAGTACGCTATTATAGGTATTCGGACAGGGCAAGAGTCTGGGTGTACTTTACAATGATCTTGCCATCTTGTTATTGGTTCTGTGGAGTTACCTGCCAACGTGGTTGTTTGGTTGGTTGGTCGGGCTGTTCCTGTTGTGGTGTTCCAGGAGATAGGTGGTGCTGCTGTGGTGTTGCTGCCACCTGACAAAGATAAAGACAGGATTTCAGTACAAACTTACTTTAAACTATTTTTAAATACTAAAGTCCCTAGTGGAGGTTGGGTTATAAAGGGATGGGAGAAGTGGAGGTTGGGTTATAAAGGGATGGGAGAAGTGGAGGTTGGGTTATAAAGGGATGGGAGAAGTGGAGGTTGGGTTATAAAGGGATGGGAGAAGTGGAGGTTGGGTTATAAAGGGATGGGAGAAGTGGAGGTTGGGTTATAAAGGGATGGGAGAAGTGGAGGTTGGATTATAAAGGGATGGGAGAAGTGGAGGTTGGGTTATAAAGGGATGGGGAGAAGTGGAGGTTGGGTTATAAAGGGATGGGAGAAGTGGAGGTTGGGTTGTAAAGGGATGGGGAGAAGTGGAGGTTGGGCTGTAAAGGGATGGGAGAAGTGGAGGTTGGGTTATAAAGGGATGGGAGAAGTTGAGGTTGGGTTATAAAGGGATGGGAGAAGTGGAGGTTGGGCTGTAATGGGATGGGAGAAGTGGAGGTTGGGCTGTAAAGGGATGGGAGAAGTGGAGGTTGGGCTGTAATGGGATGGGAGAAGTGGAGGTTGCCCTGTAAAGGGATGGGAGAAGTGGAGGTTGGGTTGTAAAGGGATGGGGAGAAGTGGAGGTTGGGCTGTAAAGGGATGGGACAAGTGGAGGTTGGGTTATAAAGGGATGGGAGAAGTGGAGGTTGGGCTGTAAAGGGATGGGAGAAGTGGAGGTTGGGCTGTAATGGGATGGGAGAAGTGGAGGTTGGGTTATAAAGGGATGGGAGAAGTGGAGGTTGGGTTGTAAAGGGATGGGAGAAGTGGAGGTTGGGTTATAAAGGGATGGGAGAAGTGGAGGTTGGGTTGTAAAGGGATGGGAGAAGTGGAGGTTGGGTTGTAAAGGGATGGGAGAAGTGGAGGTTGGGTTGTAAAGGGATGGGAGAAGTGGAGGTTGGGTTGTAAAGGGATGGGAGAAGTGGAGGTTGGGTTATAAAGGGATGGGAGAAGTGGAGGTTGGGTTGTAAAGGGATGGGAGAAGTGGAGGTTGGGTTGTAAAGGGATGGGAGACGTGGAGGTTGGGTTGTAAAGGGATGGGAGAAGTGGAGGTTGGGTTGTAAAGGGATGGGGAGAAGTGGAGGTTGGGTTATAAAGGGATGGGAGAAGTGGAGGTTGGGTTGTAAAGGGATGGGAGAAGTGGAGGTGGGGTTATAAAGGGATGGGAGAAGTGGAGGTTGGGTTGTAAAGGGATGGGAGAAGTGGAGGTTGGGTTGTAAAGGGATGGGAGAAGTGGAGGTTGGGTTGTAAAGGGATGGGAGAAGTGGAGGTTGGGTTGTAAAGGGATGGGAGAAGTGGAGGTTGGGTTATAAAGGGATGGGAGTAGTGGAGGTGGGGTTATAAAGGGATGGGAGAAGTGGAGGTTGGGTTATAAAGGGATGGGAGAAGTGGAGGTTGGGTTATAAAGGGATGGGAGAAGTGGAGGTTGGGTTGTAAAGGGATGGGAGAAGTGGAGGTTGGGTTGTAAAGGGATGGGGAGAAGTGGAGGTGGGGTTATAAAGGGATGGGAGAAGTGGAGGTTGGGTTATAAAGGGATGGGAGAAGTGGAGGTTGGGTTATAAAGGGATGGGAGAAGTGGAGGTGGGGTTATAAAGGGATGGGAGAAGTGGAGGTTGGGTTGTAAAGGGATGGGAGAAGTGGAGGTTGGGTTAAAATAAAACAGACATAAAAAAAGGAGGAAAATGAATACATTAACGAGAAAAATGTGTGCTTGCTTGTCTTGATGCATTTATGGCTGTGAAATAAGTTGTTGTGGGGTTTAAACCATAAGACACCAGGATGGTGATCTAACTGTATCCATAAAGCCTTTACTAAGGTTGTTGATTGGAAAAAAGAGTAAAGTTGATAAAGAAGCTTAAAAAACGATACTCCTACCTGAGCAGATGACACAGCGTCTTCGTGATGTCCACAGTTGTGTAATTCAAACCCATTGTGACTGCACCTTGTGAGATTAGACTCGCTGCCTGTACATCTAACATCATCCAGCCAGATTGTCCCATTCCCCTGTCCGAAGTGGGCTTGGTGTGGTGCAGACAGAGCTCTACCACAGCCTAGCTGTCTACAAACCACCTGGGCGTCACTCAAGTCCCACAAGTCGTCACACACCGTCCCCCAGCTACCACTGTGGTAGACCTCCACTCTCCCTGAGCAGGAGTTAGGACCGTTGACCAATCTGATTTGACTATTGGCTATTGCTGATGTTGTTGTATCGGATGTCATTGTTGAAAACATAGTGTCTGCGACGCTGGGTGGGGTGGTGAGCGGTGGTGTCGACATCTGTGTGTGAGAGGTGGCATTGACATCTGACCAATCTGAAAAAATGTAGTTTCTGATGAAGCATAGGCTACTAGCCACAGGATCATGTACCATAATTATGTATGACTAACAAGACCTTCAGGAAAAATGTCAACTGCTATGATGAAAATGTAACTCTGCTTAGATCTTAAACACAAGGACCTGAAACACATAATAACAAATGACCAAGACCATCAACCCTGTTACCTGAGCTATGACCAGTGGTGGCCTGTATGAACAGGAGCAGCAGCTGTTAGCTGAGCTATGACCAGTGGTGGCCTGTATGAACAGGAGCAGCAGCTGTTACCTGAGCTATGACCAGTGGTGACCTGTATGAACAGGAGCAGCAGCTGTTACCTGAGCTATGACCAGTGGTGACCTGTATGAACAGGAGCAGCAGCTGTTACCTGAGCTATGACCAGTGGTGGCCTGTATGAACAGGAGCAGCAGCTGTTACCTGAGCTATGACCAGTGGTGGCCTGTATGAACAGGAGCAGCAGCTGTTACCTGAGCTATGACCAGTGGTGGCCTGTATGAACAGGAGCAGCAGCTGTTACCTGAGCTATGACCAGTGGTGGCCTGTATGAACAGGAGCAGCAGCTGTTACCTGAGCTATGACCAGTGGTGGCCTGTATGAACAGGAGCAGCAGCTGTTACCTGAGCTATGACCAGTGGTTGCCTGTATGAACAGGAGCAGCAGCTGTTACCTGAGCTATGACCAGTGGTGACCTGTATGAACAGGAGCAGCAGCTGTTACCTGAGCTATGACCAGTGGTGGCCTGTATGAACAGGAGCAGCAGCTGTTACCTGAGCTATGACCAGTGGTGACCTGTATGAACAGGAGCAGCAGCTGTTACCTGAGCTATGACCAGTGGTGACCTGTATGAACAGGAGCAGCAGCTGTTACCTGAGCTATGACCAGTGGTGGCCTGTATGAACAGGAGCAGCAGCTGTTACCTGAGCTATGACCAGTGGTGGCCTGTATGAACAGGAGCAGCAGCTGTTACCTGAGCTATGACCAGTGGTGGCCTGTATGAACAGGAGCAGCAGCGGAGCCCCTGAGGACGTCATTAAGAACACCATCATTCAGATCCAAAACACACCTGAGAAGAGGTTTAGAGTTAGTAGTGGGTAGTTAGTGGACAATTGAGTGATACTGTATATAGTTAAACATCTAGAAACCATCTAGAAACCAATTCACATAAAGTGCTATTAGGAATTAGAAAATAAAATAAAGCAAAAAATAAACCAAATCTAACAATGTAGTTTTAGTCTGCTAGAATGGTCAAGTCTTCCAGGACCTCCATCGTTGACTTACCACTCAGAGGACGTGTGTTCTGGATTTCACCTGGGAGCTCCATTTATACCGTTTCCTAGGACACATCATGTGACCATAAAGAACATTTATATTGTGATTACTGGCATTAAGTTACTTATTCATCGCTTTTAAATCCAAACAGAAACTAACCTGACAGATGAATAAAATGACTCTTTGTCAGAAAGCCTTGTATCAATATACTTAGTCATAGGACTTCTCAATAATATGGACACAACCTCCCAATATATTAGAACAACCTTAGGGGTTATGAACACAAAGACAGTTTGTACATTCCAGTAAAACCACAGCCAACCCCTTTTATCCAAACCTACCTTTAGCCAACAGCCGTGTCTATAAAATGTATTTAATGTGTTACTATCAAGAAGTCCTTTGAAGTCATTTGAGTCCATTGCAAAACTGAATAAAATAAAAACATACATACACAACTTTAACAGCTCAATTGTAAATCTGACCTAATTGTTTGATTGCAGTTTACCCGTTTCTTTGAATGTTTGATACTCCTTTAATTAATGTCTTTCTGTCTGCAAAATGAGTTATTTGTACAAAGTAAAGTTTCCTTTTACCCAAAGTAAACTGACCCTAACCTTCACAATACAGTTGCCATGGATTCAAAGTGTGCAAGAATGCAGAGAGGCTTTATCTTTCGTGTAGTGAACCATAAAAAACCAATCCTGTAGTGTATTTCCACTATCATAATCAAACACACTAACCCTGGTGGTCAGATAACCTACATTCCCAAGTTGTCATGTCATGTTTGTGTGTTGCTGGGAAATACCTGGTATGCGTCCCAAAAGGCACACTATTCCCAATATAGTGCACTACTTTTGACCAAGGCTCATAGGGTTCTATATAGGGAAAAGGGTGCCATTTGGGATGCAAGCCCAATGTCATTTCTTACTAATACTATGAATTGTCATACGTGTGAGATTTGCTTTACTCTAAGTGTTGCTGGGGCATGCCTCTTGTTGTATAGCTCCTGAAGTCCTCACTGTGCTGTACTCTCAAATAAAAATGTATCGAATTGCATTACAAACTAATTACAGTATTCTGAACAAAAATATGAAGGCAACATGCAACAATTTAAAACATTTTTAACATGAGTTACAGTTCATATAAGTAAATCAGTCAATTGAAATAAATTCATTAGGCTCTAATCTATAGATTTCACATGACTGAGCATGGTCGCAGCCATGGACAGGCAGGCATAGGCTCACCCACTTGGCAGCCAGGCCCAGCCAATCAGAATCATTATTTTCCCCACAAAGGGGCTTTATTAAAGTGTAATTTTATTGTCCCCAGCACAAGGTACACCTTTGTAATGATCATGCTGTTTGATCAGCTTCTTGATATGCCACACCTGTCAGGTGGATGGATTATCTTGGCAAAGGAAAAATGCTCACTAACATACTTGTAAACAATTTTGTGCACAAAATTTGAGAGAAATAAGCTTTTTGTGCATATGGAAAATGTATAGGATTTTTTATTTCAGCTCATGAAACATGGGACCAACACTTTACATGTTGCATTTATATTTTTGTTCAGTGTAATTGAGGTACAAATGCTTGTCACTGGGGTGATACCCTGTAAGGTACACTATATATACAAAAGTAGAGACCCGTAGCACTCACGTCCGTAGCCATGAAGTGCTTTAAAAGGCTGGTAATGGCTCACATCAACACTATTATCCCAGAAACCCTAGACCCACTCCAATTTGCATACCGCCCAAACAGATCCACAGATGATGCAATCTCTATTGCACTCCACACTGCCCTTTCCCACCTGGACAAAATGAACACTTATGTGAGAATGCTATTCATTGACTACAGCTCAGCGTTCAACACCATAGTACCCTCAAAGCTCATCACTAAGCTAAGGATCCTGGGACGAAACCCCTCCCTCTGCAACTGGATCCTGGACTTCCTGACGGGCCGCCCCCAGGTGGTGAGGGTAGGTAGCAACACATCTGCCACGCTGATCCTCAACACTGGAGCTCCCCAGGGGTGCGTGTTCAGTCCCTTACCAGGCAGTGTCAGAGGAAGGTCCTAAAAATTGTCAAAGACCCCAGCCACCCAAGTCATAGACTGTTCTCTCTACTACCGCATGGCAAGGAGTACCAGAGTGCCAAGTCTAGGACAAAAAGGCTTATCAACAGTTTTTACCGCCAAGCCAAAAGACTCCTGAACAGGTAATCAAATGGCTACCTGGACAATTTGCATTGTGTGCCCCCCCCAACCCCTCTTTTACGCTGCTGCTACTCTCTGTTTATCATAAATGCACAGTCACTTTAACGTACTACCTCAATTGGCCCGACCAACCATTGCTCCCGGACATTGGCTAACCGGGCTATCTGCATTGTGTCCCGCCACCCACCACCCGCCAACCCCTCTTTTACGCTACTGCTACTCTCATCATATATGCATAGTCACTTTAACCATATCTACATGTACATACTACCTCAATCAGCCTGACTAACGGTGTCTGTATGTAGCTTCGCTACTTTTATAGCCACGCTACTGTATATAGTCTCGCTACAGTTTTTCACTGTCTTTTTACGTCTTTACTTACCTATTGTTCACCTAATACCTTTTTTGCACTATTGGTTAGAGCCTGTAAGTAAGCATTTCACTGTAAGGTCTACACCTGTTGTATTCGGCGCACACATCCCTGCAATCTCCATAGACAAATATTGGCAGTAGAATGGCCTTACTGAAGAGCTCAGTGACTTTCAACTTGGCACTGTCGTAGGATGCCACCTTTACAACAAGTCAATTCGTAAAATGTCTGCCCTTTTAGAGTTGCCCCAGTCAACTGTAAGTGCTGCTATTGTGAAGTGGAAATGTCTAGGAGCAACAATGGCACAGCCGCGAAGTGGTAGACCGCAGAAACTCACAGAACAGGCCGCCAAGTGCTGAAGCGTGTAGTACGTAAAAATTGTCTGTCCTCTGTTGCTACACTCACTAACGAGTTCCAAACTGCCTCCAGAAGCAATGTCAGCACAAGAACTGTTCATGAAATGTGTTTCCATGGCCGAGCAGCCACACACAAGCCTAAGATCACCATATGCAATGCCAAGTGTCGGCTGGAGTGGTGTAAAGCTCGCTGCCATTGGACTCTGGAGCAGTGGATATGCGTTCTCTGGAGTGATGAATCACGCCATCTGGCAGTCCGACGGACAAATCTGGGTTTGGTGGATGCCAAGAGAACGCTACCTGCCCGAATGCATAGTGCCAACTGTAAAGTTCGGTGGAGGAAGAATAATGGTCTTGGGCTGTTTTTCATGGTTCGGGCTTGGTCCCTTAGTTCCAGTGAAGGGAAATCTTAATTCTACAGCATACAATTACATTCTAGATGATTCTGTGCTTCCAACTTTGTGGCAACAATTTGGGGAAGGACCTTTCCTCTTTCAGCATGACAATGCCCCCGTGCACAAAGCGAGGTCCATAGAGAAATGGTTTGTCGAGATCGATGTGGAAGAACATGACTGGCCTGCACAGAGCTCTGACCTCAACCCCATTGAACACCTTTGGGATGAATTGGAACGCCGACTGCGAGCCAGGCCTAATCACCCAACATCAGTGCCCGACCTCACTAATGCTCTTGTGGCTGAATGGAAGCATGTCCCTGCAGCAATGTTCCAACATCTAGTAGAAAGCCTTCCCAGAAGAGTGGAAGCTGTTATAGCAGCAAAGGGGGGACCAACTTCATATTACAGAAATGATACAAATTTGCATTGGGATACCACTCTGGTGACAAAGCCCTTTGTTCCTTTCCTGTGGAAAAATTGTACCATTAAAAGCGTACACATTTGCCATCGGGTACCACCTCAATGACAAAGACATTTGTTCCTTTAAGTTGCAAAAGGCTCCAGTAAGACGTTCTAAACCTCTCTGCATTTACAATATGTAGTGTAATATAATGTTGATTCAACAACAATGAATATTAGCAAGACCTTTTTGTTGTCACATACTCTTACATAATCCTTTACAAAGACTTTAGAACTGCCGTTGGACAATAATAGTGATCAACCTGAACATAACCATAGACTACCTGAACTGGTACAAAACTTCCATTAACGGATGGCACAAATACAACACGGTGGAAACCACGGCCATACAATATGCTAATGAGCCCCCTCAGCTACATTGCCCACACAAACATGAAAAAACTCAGTGATGATTGTACCTTATATTCAAAATATTGTGTATAGAAATGTACCATTATACTAGATTATCTGCACATGTACCCTAAAAGGTACTGAACAGTACAGTATGTTTACCTCTGAAGATACTTTGTGTACTTTTGACCTTTTTGTACCCAAGGGAACAATACTGAACCCTAACCATACCCATATTTTTGAGAGCGTACTACTATAATAAGTGCATAAAATATTTGCCTTTATTTCTTTCCACTGGCGATTGGACCCTGAGCCGGAGGGGATGGGAGTGTGAACATCTCTTATGATGCTGTTATGGCAGGGCTCTCCAACCCTGTTCCTGGAGAGGTTTTCACTCACCTAATTATCTGATTGATAAGTTGAATCAGATTAATTTCAACTGGGGTTGGAGCGAATACCCTCTTGTATGTTTCTCTCCAGCAACAGGCTTGGAGTTAAAACCTACAGGAGGTTAGCTCTCCAGGAACAGGGTTGGAGTTAAAACCTACAGGAGGTTAGCTCTCCAGGAACAGGGTTGGAGTTAAAATCTACAGGATGTTAGCTATCCAAGAACAGGGTTGGAGTCAAAACGTACAGGAGGGTATCTCTCCAGGAACAGGGAAAGGAACCAACCAAACGTAGTTGGTCTTGTAGAGCCATCTGGTGGGGGATGTCGATACAGGATAATGAAGCAAGACTTGGCACTATGCCAGGACCTTCATCAGATTGATTATCACATCATCTATGTATTTTCAATGATAAGACCTCATGTAGCCCTTTTTATCACTGTAACACAACACATCTCTTCAGATCTCTTTTTTTGTGACTGACTGTGTTCAAAACCGGATTTCAAGCGCACCACACAGCTATGTTACCCTGAGCTGAAGCCTGCTAGCATACCACACAACTATGTTACCCTGAGCTGAAGCCTGCTAGCATACCACACAACTATGTTACCCTGAGCTGAAGCCTGCCAGCGCACCACACAGCTATGTTACCCTGAGCTGAAGCCTGCCAGCGCACCACACAACTATGTTACCCTGAGCTGAAGCCTGCCAGCATACCACACAACTATGTTACCCTGAGCTGAAGCCTGCCAGCACACCACACAACTATGTTACCCTGAGCTGAAGCCTGCCAGCGCACCACACAACCATGTTACCCTGAGCTGAAGCCTGCCAGCACACCACACAACTATGTTACCCTGAGCTGAAGCCTGCCAGCGCACCACACAACCATGTTACCCTGAGCTGAAGCCTGTCAGCGCACCACACAACTATGTTACCCTGAGATGAAGCCTGCCAGCATACCACACAACTATGTTACCCTGAGCTGAAGCCTGCCAGCGCACCACACAACTATGTTACCCTGAGCTGAAGCCTGCCAGCGCACCACACAACCATGTTACCCTGAGCTGAAGCCTGCCAGCGCACCACACAACTATGTTACCCTAAGCTGAAGCCTGCCAGCGCACCACACAACCATGTTACCCTAAGCTGAAGCCTGCCAGGCGACCACACAACTATGTTACCCTAAGCTGAAGCCTGCCAGCGCACCACACAACCATGTTACCCTAAGCTGAAGCCTGCCAGCACACCACACAACCATGTTACCCTGAGCTGAAGCCTGCCAGCATGGACATTCTCTTGGGGAGCTAACAGAAGTCGTCAGGTCTCAGGCAAGGTTACACCCCACGTCAGTGTAGTACAAACCACCTCTGTTACATCTGGCTACATGTCCTAGATTGAATATTAAGAGCATTTTGAACACTGCCCAATGTTTTACTGACTCAATTGAATCAAATAGTATTGTCAAACAGATGGACTCAGTTATCGATCTGCTATAAAGGCTAAGTCAATTAGAAACCATTTGATAGGAAAGCTATCGAGTCACTGCCATTGATTGGGGGCATTTTCAACCTTTTTCTGGTCTCTGTGTGTTTAAGTTGTATCAGTAGGTTCGTATTCTGTGGAAAAGTTCCATCTTTATTAACAGACATGCTGGAATGAGACATACTCCTGCACCCTGTAGTATTGTTGCTTAATGATGATTCCAAATTGGCCTGGTGGACAAACAACATCAAATCATTGTTGGCTGGCCTAGCTGTGAATTCCTCCATGTGAGCTTTGTGTGCTACACTGACTCAGACAGTTTCAGGACATTGTGATGTTAGAGTTGTCCACCGCTAGGATGAACAAGGCCAAGGCCTCCACACTGCTGACATGGACAGATGGAAGTTCTAAGACATCAGAACTCATTGCCCTGAGGTCCACTGAGGTCCACTGAGGTCCACCAAGGTCCACCGAGGTCCACCGAGGACCATTGAGGGCCACTGAGGACCACTGAGGTCCACTGAGGTCTACTGAGGGCCACTGAGGTCCACTGAGGTCCACTGAGGTCCACTGTCCTAATATCTTGTTTCTGACTTTTCTGTGATCACTGTTTCAGTTGTTTGGCATGTGTTACTATTTTATGTGTATTTATGCATTATTTATTGATCCATTCTTGCCCTTTTGATTTCCATTTTCATATTTCTGTTTTAAAACTATGGCATGATATGCAAACTGGGACCTTCAGGGGAGGAGGTCAGTGGATGGTGGATGGGGTGTTCTTTTAGGGTTTTATGTTGTTGTGTCTGAAAATGTTCTAAAACTAAATGTATCACAAAAAAATTGTATCAGTGACACCTGAGGACTCACAGACAGGCATCCGTATGACCTTTAACACAGGTGATTTGCATCACATAGCGTTGATAGTAAAACACACATGCCTTATTTTTGGGGTTCTGGTCCAAAAAGCTAATAGTAATGAAGTAGATGCTCCAACACATTAGTTTACCCTTAGAAAAGGTTCCAGGAAGAACCTTTTCACCAAAGGTTTCCTAAAAGGATATTTGAGGTTTCTTTGTTGGGCAAAAGGGTTCTACCTGGAATAAAAAGTAGTCCTGGAAACTGGACAGCCGGAGAACCCTTTATGAACCCTTTCAAAGAAGAAATGTTTAGATCCCTGAAAGGATGTTGGTCAGGTCCATGTCCTACTTCATTAGTGTTTTGCATCACAACAATAGAAACAGAATGGGAACATTATGAGACTGAAAATAGAAAAGGAATGGGAACATTATGACACTGAAAATAGAAACAGAATGGGAACATTATGACACTGAAAATAGAAAAGGAATGGGAACATTATGACACTGAAAATAGAAACAGAATGGGAACATTATGACGCTGAAAAGGAAAGAACATGAGCTGTATGTTTCATTGATATCACACAATGTGCTTTTCAGATCAATGGATCCCGTCCATTTTAATGTTGGCCAGTGGACAGACTGTTTGATCTTCTCTCTCTTATTACTCCTTGTAAGAGAAAATAAAAGATTATGCAGATCTTTTTAAAGTGCACCAAATGTGTAATTTGCTTGTCCTCTAAAAGAACACCATAGTATCTTAGATCACTGAATGCAGCGCCTGTATTTTAGATCACTGAATGCACCGCCTGTATTTTAGATCACAGAGGAACATGCAGGTTGTGCTTTCAGTTAAGTACAGTATTGAGTGTTTAGATTGGCGTGACGTTTTAGAGGTCTCCAAGGGAGCCAATCAACTGGTTGATACCCTGTGGTCCCAACACCCAGCGTGAGGTCACTCAGGACACATTTCTGGTGTTGGCACTGCCATTTACCACTCGTTAAACTAAGGTGTTTAACACGGCTGCGATCGGGCCAGGCAAGGCCCCCCGTGGTCTCATTGATCCTACCATTCAGTCCTCCCCAGGGGTGCTTTTAGAGATTTGGCAGGGTGTCAATTGGATTCTGAACCCTGTGACCACTGTCCTGTCAGTACGTTCTTCTTAGAACTGGTCTTGGTGAAGAGATTACCTTAGTAAGGCTCTGAAAGTCACCCAGAGTTCTAATTCTAAGTTGCAACCAAGATAATGATTTGTTGCATTTCGGCTCACAGTGAACCTACACTGAACAGTTTTACAGTTCAGGATTGATCTACTCACCGCCAGAGGATTAGAAGACGAGCAACAGACAAAGAACAGAGTAGATATTGGTCATCCTTGGCGAATGCCCCTTAAAAAAGGAAATCAATGTGAACTTAGTTTGTAAGCACTGATGCCTTGGGTGCTCATGTGGCAGGTGGCACCTTAATTCGGTAGGAATGCTCATAGTAATAGCTGGAACGGAATAATGGAATAGTATCAAACACATTAAACACATGGTTTCCATGGTTTCCATGTGTTTGATACCATTCCATTCATTCCAGCCATTATTATTAGCTGTCCTCCCCTCGGTAGCCTCCTGTGCTTGGGTGACAAGTCCAAAAGATGATTCAAGGAAATTAACTTCTCAGAAGCCACATTTTCAGGTACAGAGAATACATTCTCTCCTGTCAAACACATCTGAATCTAAGGATGCTCAGGAACGTCCCAATATGCAGCGGAGTGTTGGACATTGGTTAATAAACCCTGTCTAATCCAATATTATGTATATCAAAGCAGATGTCTTTCACAACAGAGAAGCAAGACATTTTGCTGGTATTTGAATGTTTCGATTCAAAAGCAAAATTGGTCTAAAAGACCAACAATTACACACGTCTTTGCAATGCTTTAATAAAAGTTTTAACGCTGCTTCTGTCAGACTTTGACACAATGGTCGAGAGAGTGCTTAAACATTTCCAGAAGAAAGATGCAGAAAATGTATTGGGTACACCCTCATGCGATTCAGAGTTATTAAGGAGAAAGGAGAGACGACAAGTTTAGATTAGGTAGTGAAATATTCCTTTTGAATCTCACTGTTTCTGAAAAAGCAGCCTGAATTCAACCTATTGGATGGGATCGGTCAGTGTCTGTAATTGACTGTAAGTAGAGTGATGGCTTTGAATCATGTATCATCATCTCAAATACAGCCTCTCTATGTTTCTTCATTGTCATTCCATGGCAACAATAGTTGGTTACAGCCTGTCAGGTAAGAGGGTCAGGCACCATTTTAGGTTTTTAAATCACATTTAAAAACCCACCTTTTAGCATGGCTTTTAGTCAGTAATTGTTTTAGACATCCTCAGTGTTTTGTTATTTTATTAATCCTTCATACCTGTTCGCTTTAACTTTATTCATTTGATTGTTTTAATGTAAAGTGTGTTGCGATTTTGAATGCACTTTAAATAAAGTTTGATTTAATTTCATTTACAACATATTTACATAAGACCAGGGCAAGCTATCACTTCTTCTCAAGGGATGCGGTGTCTCCTGTCCCCTGTCCTCCAGCAGCCATCCCAATTCCTTCCTTCCTGTCTCAGACCTCATTAGAGAGTACCTCAGCCCAGCTCTCCTCAGAACATGTCATGCTATTCATAGCACACAGGCTAGGTATGGATCTCCTAGGACATCTGTAGGTAACTACATAGATGCATTCTTACTAGCAACCCAATTCTGTCTGAAACAACGTTTTATGCTATCCTTGGTGGACTACGTAGGATACCATAATGAACAAAATCCATTTTCTTTCTACAGATGTATTTATCTGTCTTATGTGGTGGTTATTCAACAGAGATGATTTGACTTGACTGAAGGTAATCTCATTTAACACAGAACTAAAATCTTGCTTAATTTGGTCAGATGTTCGATAGACGTCTGTCAACGAGAGATTAGACTGAAGGCTAATTAGTGCAGGTTAGGGTTTTTTGTCATGCATCTTGTTCTGGAGGCAGCTCTGCAGAGTGGTCACAAGCTGGCACAGCCACAAAGTCATCACATCTGATTTTAAACATAACCCTAACCTTAACCCTGACCACACTGCTGACCATAATGCCTGACCTTAAATTAAGTCCAAAAAGCAAATTTTTGTTTTCAATAATGTTTACAATATAGCCAATTCTGTCTTTGCAGCTGGTCCATCTAGCCGTAATCGCTCAGTTCTGCCTCAAGTACAAGACTCATCCCAATAAACATCAACCTGCTTAATTAGTCTGAGAGGCTCCTTCATTTGCTTTCATCTCAGTCAGCGGTCCAACACACTTTGAGAACATCTCTTCATCTTTCCCTGAAGAAATCATCAAAACCATTCGGGTATTGACTCCCCATTACCCCAGAGACAGGAAATCGATATCGAAACTGCACGGAAGAGAAAGGGTCAGTTGAACACCTTGTTCATTGGTCAATTACTTCAACATTCCTTTGACCTTCTTAGGTCATCACCAAATTCTCATGTGCCAATGTAACGGGCGGCTTCTCTCTGCCGGGACCACAATGCACCAGGCAGTAACCTTCACGCTCGTCAATAAGGCTGAGTAAGAGTTTTTAGGAGAGCATGTAGCTTGATACCACTCACCAGAGTGGATAGTATGCGCGGTATTGATTTCATGGTTCCCCGTAAGAGCAATTAGCATGTTCCCTGCCTGCAGCAGCAACCTGTGAACTCTTTGACCAGCTGTTCCTTTTGTCGCTGAGGATCACGCACATTCGTTTTGCACTCGGCAACAGAACACAGAACACAGTGGAACAGAACACAGTGACACAGAACACACAGACACACAGTCACTCTGCATGCACGGACTCAGGTACCGCTTGTTAGTGTGGTTTGTCTCTTCACCACATTTCAATCCTTTTCAACACAAAATAAGTCAACATTAAAGGGATAGTTCACCCAAATGACATATTGGTTTCCTTACCCTGTAAGCAGTCTATGGACAAGGTATGATGACAGCATCCATTTACATTTTTTATAATTTTGTATTATTTGGTGTTTTTATCAATGTCAATCAATAAGATATAGCAATCACATGATCACCGCAGCAACAAAACATGAGCAAGAACGGGGGGGGGATTGATACAGCAGTTCAAGATACAACAATTGAGAGATAATATTACATGAGGGGTACCTAACCGAGGTCTTTGATGGTGGAAGTGTCTTTTGACCAGCCCACTAGAATGTTTGTAGCGGTGCCATGCTTTGGTTTTATTTACTTGGCCACTGTTTCCAAATGATAACTTTGTAGCATTTGTGGCACAAATCCAATACAAGTCAATAGTACTGAAATGTGTCACACTACATGTCCAAACCATCTATTGAGCTACACATTCAATGTTAGATATTTTAGGACGATTTGGACATGAAGCATTGTCCATACTGAATTCATATCAAGCCATTTGTCATAAAAGCAAGGCATGAACAAGAAGACAAGCGTGTACATCAGTGGAGGCTGCTGAGGGGAGGAAGGCTCATAAAAATGGTTGGAATGGAGTGTTTGTAATGGCATCAATCACATGGAAACCATGTGTTTAATGTATTTGATACCATTCCACTGATTCCGCTCCTGCCATTACCAAGAGCCCGTCCTCCCCAATTAAGGTGCTACCAACCTCCTGTGGTGTACATCCATGTGAATGTATTTTATTTTCGAAGAGTACAAACAGATGAGTGAAATCGACGAAGTCCCAGATGTCCCTAGCCGGATATCATTTTACATTTTTTACATTTTAGTCATTTAGCAGACGCTCTTATCCAGAGCGACTTACAGTAGTGAATGCATACATTTCATACATGTTTTTTTCCCCGTACTGGTCCCCCGTGGGAATCGAACCCACAACCCTGGCGCTGCAAACACCATGCTCTACCAACTGAGCCACACGGGGATATGTTCACTAACCCAATCAGAGAGCAGTGCACTGAAATTGTCCCACTAAAATTTGGACAGTGACCATCGCTCTAATGCAAGGCTCTCCAACCCTGTTCCTGCATCATGTAGGTTTTCAATCCAACCCCAGTTTTAACTAACCTGATTCAGCTTATCAACCAGCTAATTATTAGAATCAGGAGCGCTAGATTAGGTTTGGTGCGAAAACCTGCAGGACGGTAGCTCTCCAGGAACAGGGTTGGAGTTAAAACCTACAGGAGGGTATTTCTCCAGGAACAGGGTTGGAGTTAAAACCTACAGGAGGGTAGCTCTTCAGGAACAGGGTTGGAGTTAAAACCTACAGGAGGGTACCTCTCCAGGAACAGGGTTGGAGTTAACCTACAGGAGGGTATCTCTCCAGGAACAGGGTTGGAGTTAAAACCTACAGGAGGGTACCTCTCCAGGAACAGGGTTGGAGTTAACCTACAGGAGGGTATCTGACCAGGAACAGGGTTGGAGAGCCCTACTCTAATGGGTATGCACTAATCTTTCAATTACGGAGATTATCAGGCCGTTACTGAGAACTGTTGTCAATTTCCAGCAGACATGCTGTTATAGGATTTTGTATTAAAATTGATTGGTGTTGATATGGCGTTATAGATATCACCTCACTAATTAACTCTGTGGTTAATTACTTAATCGTGCCATTGACACAGATTTCACATATTGGTCTCATTACTTCTAATTAACATAAATAGAACCCTCACATACAATACCCTAATTATATTATAACAGTGTAGTTAATCATAAAATAGTTGATTCATATTGACTCCATAATATAGTGTTTAATCACCCTTTCTCATCCACCTACACTCAAAAAATAAAGAGAGAGTCCCTATTGGGCCACAGATCGATGCCATGTTAACATGGAAAAGGGAGAAATTCAGAATCAAAACCGTCGTCATGGCAACGGCCCCTGCCAGATTCCACCAATCACTGGAGTCCGCAAGGCGATGTGAGAGGCACCAGGCGGGGAAAAAGGCCAGGCGTTCTACATAAAGAGTCCGGGATGGGGAGTCAGGGCGCCACAACGGGGCAACCCACCTCTTGCACACACTCACACACACTCACACAAAGACATTAAGCACCAAGAGGAAGACTGAAAGAGTGAAACGAAGAAAAATAAGGAACAGAGAAGAGAGAGAGAGAGAGGGGATATATATGACTAGATATGGCACACACCTATGAAGGAGGAATCCCTGCCCGGGTCTATCTGGGAACCCTGCTCGTGGCTCTTTGCTTCCACCCCATCTCCGTTGGAGGAGGTAAGGTGACTGTGTTGACAGACTGCTCTGCATAGTGATCAACTGTTTAGCTTGTCTAATTTAGTCACTCTGCCACTTTCCTCTCTCACTACAGTGCATCAACAACATCAGTTTTATTTCCTATTCTATATACATTTCTTATCCTAAAGAAGGATAGGAAAGAGATACAACTCTGTTTTAGAGGAATATCGCCCCACTCAGTGTTGGGGAAACGGTGGTGGGACATGTTGCATGTGGGTTGCTCTCTTTAAGCCCTGAGGCACTAGGTTGAGTAATGGAATAGCAGCACTGTCCCACCAGCTCCATTTCCCACATCCTATCTCTGTCTGTCTGTGGTGTTTTGCAGGGAGAGCCTGAGATGTTTGTTTTTGTGTGGCCTTTGTGAGTCAGAATCGATGAGGATGCTATTTTAGAGACTGAAGAAAATGCTCTTTCCTATATTGAAGGACTTGACCAGGGAAGCATCAATTGAATTACACTTTATTTCAGGCTATAACGCCTTCATTTGCATGGCAGTTTTTTCCTCATGCGTTTTGTGTGCTCGTCTTGTGTGCACACACACAGACGCATATCTATGTTTAATTTAGGGGATTCAACCCCCCAGATTCTAAAAATCACTGTGCTTGACTAGAGGAGAAAATTCTTCATCTTTTATTAATATCATCATCCTCAGCTGTTTCCCTGAAGTTCTCACTTCAAACTGTTGCAACGAATTCACCACAGCATTTTAAAGGAAACAAATGGAATTCTTGATTGCAGCACATTTAAACTAGGAAGTAATTAGCCGGAACAAATCAATCTGTCACAATTAAATGGCATGTCAACCGATCACAATTAATATGCTTGCAAAAGTCCAATTGAACTTCTGAAGTCCAATTTTGTTTGAGCTGGGTGAATGACACAAATTACACAAATGCAATATGCATTTGACCCACAAGCATCAGCTGCCGTCACGGAAATGTAGGCTGTAAGCTAGTTGTGTCTAATGAACTGAGAAAAGGTTGCTTTGAAGTGGAGGTGCATGATTAGCCGACAGTGGTGACATGAAGACTGGGGGGTAGGCGGGGGCGGGGGGGGGGGGGCAGGAGTCTTTCTCCCTCTGTGTCTCATTAAACCTATAGTAACAGAAGGAAGCAGCTGGTGTCAATGGAGGCAGAGGAAGGAGGGCGTTAAAGAGAGTGAGCGTGCAGCTTGTCGTGCTGAGACTTTCTTTCATGTGACTCTACAGTGTGCATGTGCCACTTGTGCTCATCCTCAAGAAGACCCTGTAGTGAAGAAGGAGACATCTTGTGCTCAACCTCACAGGGACCCTGTAGTAAAGAAGGAGACATCTTGTGTTCAACCTCACAGGGACCCTGTAGTGAAGAAGGAGACATCTTGTGCTCTACCTCACAGGGACCCTGTAGTAAAGAAGGAGACATCTTGTGTTCAACCTCACAGGGACCCTGTAGTAAAGAAGGAGACATCTTGTGCTCAACCTCACAGGGACCCTGTAGTGAAGAAGGAGACATCTTGTGTTCAACCTCACAGGGACCCTGTAGTAAAGAAGGAGACATCTTGTGCTCAACCTCACAGGGACCCTGTAGTGAAGAAGGAGACATCTTGTGTTCAACCTCACAGGGACCCTGTAGTAAAGAAGGAGACATCTTGTGTTCAACCTCACAGGGACCCTGTAGTGAAGAAGGAGACATCTTGTGCTCAACCTCACAGGGACCCTGTAGTGAAGAAGGAGACATCTTGTGCTCAACCTCACAGGGACCCTGTAGTAAAGAAGGAGACATCTTGTGCTCAACCTCACAGGGACCCTGTAGTAAAGAAGGAGACATCTTGTGCTCAACCTCACAGGGACCCTGTAGTAAAGAAGGAGACATCTTGTGTTCAACCTCACAGGGACCCTGTAGTGAAGAAGGAGACATCTTGTGTTCTACCTCACAGGGACCCTGTAGTGAAGAAGGAGACATCTTGTGCTCTACCTCACAGGGACCCTGTAGTGAAGAAGGAGACATCTTGTGTTCAACCTCACAGGGACCCTGTAGTAAAGAAGGAGACATCTTGTGCTCAACCTCACAGGGACCCTGTAGTAAAGAAGGAGACATCTTGTGCTCTACCTCACAGGGACCCTGTAGTGAAGAAGGAGACATCTTGTGCTCAACCTCACAGGGACCCTGTAGTAAAGAAGGAGGCATCTTGTGTTCAACCTCACAGGGACCCTGTAGTAAAGAAGGAGACATCTTGTGCTCTACCTCACAGGGACCCTGTAGTGAAGAAGGAGACATCTTGTGCTCAACCTCACAGGGACCCTGTAGTAAAGAAGGAGACATCTTGTGTTCAACCTCACAGGGACCCTGTAGTAAAGAAGGAGACATCTTGTGCTCAACCTCACAGGGACCCTGTAGTAAAGAAGGAGACATCTTGTGCTCAACCTCACAGGGACCCTGTAGTGAAGGAGACATCTTGTGCTCAACCTCACAGGGACCCTGTAGTAAAGAAGGAGACATCTTGTGCTCAACCTCACAGGGACCCTGTAGTAAAGAAGGAGACATCTTGTGCTCAACCTCACAGGGACCCTGTAGTAAAGAAGGAGACATCTTGTGCTCAACCTCACAGGGACCCTGTAGTGAAGAAGGAGACATCTTGTGCTCAACCTCACAGGGACCCTGTAGTGAAGAAGGAGACATCTTGTGCTCAACCTCACAGGGACCCTGTAGTGTTAGTAATACATCTAATTAATAATAATTTTACCAGCAGTGTATGTCATTTTTCAGTCCTTTCTCCGACACCGCCTGGCATTTACGTCCCGAATGGCTGGGTGCTCACCCACAGTGATGCACTGGGTCGTCCGTACCACCCTCTGTAGGGCCTTCCGGTCGAGGGGGTTGCAGTTGCCATACCAGACGGTGATACAACCAGTCAGGATGCTCTCGATGATGCAGCTGTAAAAGTTCCTAAGGATCTGAGGCGCCATGCCAAATCGTATCAGCCTCCTGAGGGAGAAGAGGCACGACTGTGCTGGTGTGAGAGGATCATGTTAAGTCCTCAGTGATGTAGACACCGAGCAATACAGTCTATTCATGTAATAATCTGCAAATACGGATTTTAAAACTTGAAAAAGTAGTTTAGTCAGGGGCTAAAAAATGTTTTCGACATGTCTGGTGCTTATACAGTATGGCCTAGGCATAATTGTACTTAAAGACAAGAAGCCTATTGGTTTCATAGCCTACACTATTACCATCCATTATTATCCGTCTATTAACAATGTGTTTTACGCTCCAAGATGCTGACCCTAAACCCAAACCACGGGTAAGATTTCCCCATTAGCGACTGGGTCAGTCACTTCTGAACTGCAGACGAACTCAGCAACTCTTCAAGGTTATGGCTATCACTGCACTGTTAATTAAGCTTTGAAGGAGAGAGTGTAGAGTGTTAAGGCTGGTAGACAGCTTGTCATACTGAATGATTGGTTAGCGGTTGTAATTCATTGTGAGAGCCATGGTGGGTTTATAGGGAACGGCAGGGCTTTTACATTTTAAAACGATGTGTTGAGTTGCTCGGTAGTGGTGTATGTTTTAGAAGGAGATGTCGATTGGCTGGATAGGGGTGTTTATGTTTTAGGAAGATGTGTTGATTAGACAGTTGGATGGGACTTGATGGATGTGCCAGTGTTGTCGGGTAGGACAGGATGTCAATCAGAGAGACTCAGATGTCGATACATTGATCAAGGCGGGTCTCACATGGACTGAGTATCTGTTGGCTGAGTCGGTGTTGATTGGCAGAAGGCTCAACTGTCAACTCAACATTCAGTGTCAAAGTGAGTGATGACTGGAGAAGAAGGGCTCTACCTCAATTTGTCTTTCTGCAATTCCTCACCTCCTTCACAACCGTATTGGAGGAGAAGGTCCAAGGGGAGGATGCCATATAGAATAGAGAGAACGGTGAATAGAATGAGGTTGTGAGGAATCGAGGACAGATGAATTGAGAAAGAGGTGTTTTCACTTGCAGTTGACCCGGTGTTGAACGGGATCCCTTCATCTTCTCTTCCTGCAGCCGCGCTGAAGCAGGAGGTGGCGCTGGAGAATGGCGCCACAACGCTGAACCACTCCATGGCAATGGTGCAGCGCATGGAGGGTCTGCTGGCCCAAGGCAACGGCAGCGATGTGGCCCTCCGCGTGCAGACGGTAAACACGGATGAGGTGAAGGTGATCCAGGCGCACACGCTGGTGCTCTCGCTGCAGAGCGAGGTGTTTGAGGAGCTGCTGCTCAGCCACAACACCAGCACCTTGGTCCTGAGGGAGCCTGCCGACTGTGCTGCTGTCTTTGACAAGTTCATCAGGTGAGGGGACCTGGGGGAGGGGGGGGGGGGAACAGAATGAGCGTACACCTCAAGAGGATGGGGGAGGAACAGAAATGGGCTAATGTTGTTTCATGTTTTTTTATTAAAAAAGTGACCTTTCAAGTTCAGTAATGACTGCCAATGTTTCTGCAGACCGATCTAGCCTTGTTTTATCTCTGCAGGTACCTCTACTGCGGTGACATCTCTGTGCGCCTGGACCAGGCAATCCCTCTGCACAAGCTGGCCAGCAAGTACCGTGTGTGGAGCCTCCAGCAGGGCCTGAGCCAGTACATGACGGGGCACCTGTCCAGCGACTCCCCGACCGGACACGTGGTTGGCTGGTACCAGTACGCCATGCAAATTGGCGACGCCAACCTGAGAGACAGCTGCCTCCAGTACCTCTCCTGGAACCTGTCGTCGGTGTTGCAGAGCGGCGAGTGGGGCTCCATCAGCGACGACCTGCTGCTGTCCCTGATGCAGCGCTCCGACCTCATCCTGCAGAGCGAGATGGAGCTCTACGAGGCCCTGGAAGCCTGGATCGGCCAGAACCAGCCGGCCAGCCTAACGGTGGAGAATGCCCTGAGGCAGGTGCGCTATGGCATGATCCCCCCGCAGCACCTGTTCCGTCTGCAGAAGCAGTCACCAGTCATGCTGAAATACTACGAGTCCATCCGTGACCTGCTCTTCCTGGCCTTCCAGTTCCACTCGGCCTCGCCCGTCCAGCTGGCCAAATACTTTGACGTCAACTGCAGCATATTCACGCCACGCAACTACCTGTCACCGTCCTGGGGCTCTCCATGGGTCATCAACAACCCCACGCGCGATGACCGCAGCTTCAGCTTCCAGACCCAGCTGGGCCCCAGCGGCAGCGACACCAGCAAGCGGGTGACCTGGAACGCCCTGTTCTCCCCGCGCTGGCTCCCGCTCAGCGTGCGCTCCGCCTATACAAACGAGATGCAGGCCACACGCACTGACGGCGGTCGTCCTCGCATCATCGTCACTCCAGCCACTTCCAGCCCCGACTTCGCCGGTGTGAGCTTCCAGAAGACGGTGATCGTGACGGCGAGGCAGGGGGGTAAAATGGTGGTTCGTCACGTCTACAACTTCCACCAGAGCACTGAGGAGGCCGGGGATTTCCTGGTGGAAGCCGACCTTCACCGCCGGGCGTCTGAATACCTCATCGACAGCTCCCTCTACCTGCACGTCGTGGTAAAGCCCCTTTACCACAGCCTCATCGTTGCCAGAAAATAGGCCAAGAGGTTGTTGTTGCCTTAGTAACCAACGGTTCCCATTAGATGGTCAAGTTGCAGAGTAAAAAATTGGCTATATCATAAAAAATTATGAAAACAAAACATTTGCTTTTTGGTCTTAATTTAAGGTACACAGCATAAGGTTCGCAGTGTGGTTGAGGTTATATTTCAAGAACAGAAATTGTAGAAATAGGCTGGGTTTATGACTTTGGAACTTGCCCAGACAGTGATGACCGTAACCAACCGCCCTCCCTGCTGAGTCCCACCCCCCCTAGCCTGCAGACAAAGTCACACATGCACACACTCATATCGCAACTCCTGTTTATTGGCCTGGTACTGGGCACCTCTGTTCTACATAAGGTAATGGTACTTTTTGCAGTAGTGGTTAAGTTTGTCTCCAAACTGTTTTAGCTCTGAAAAGAGGTGTCTGGAGCCAGCTGTAACTGTACTGCATCTATTAAAGAAGTCAATGAAAGAGTTTCAGATAACAGTTCCTCCACATTGTTTCCCCCCCAATCTTACACACATGGTAGGGGCAAACACGACTGCACTGTATTTGTTTGAGATATGATTATGTCAATACTTGGATATTTCCTTGATTGCCCCTGATTAGAGGAAAGGCACATTCTTTATGACATATTTAACTGTATGATGTTATCTGCATAGCTACAGGATACTACTAGTAAATCAAAGTGTCAGTTATTGGTATTGTTTCCATTAGCTGAACTCTCACTTTGTTGGTGCTAACCAAACCTCACAGGATCAAGTGAAGCTTCTTTCGTCGCTTTGCACACTGCCAACACCATAAGTACAGGCCAATTTAAAAGCATGCATTCATACCATTAGTCACAATTACACACATAAGTTTACAGGCCTAAATATTATAGCCATGCTGATACTCAGTGACCAGACAATTCCTATACCAGAGTTTCTCTAGAAGCCATTTTGCTGTTGCCCTACTCTTTTGCAATTGAGGAGCATTTCTATTGAATCTTTAAGCCAACCGGCAGTATTAGTGCTCTTAGAAGGATTGTGTTGTTGTGAGTAGTGCTTATATAATGAATTATGCACAGGCCTATGGACGACATTGTTGGTCTAAATTATACTTTCGGGTCTTTAGAATGTTACTGGTTCATGTAGCTACCATATCTCTCTCTATGTCCTCTTCCTATATCCTGAATAAAATGTTATTTTACCCAGTCTGTAATTGGTCTGTTTACTTGATTCACCCTAATATGCAGAACACAATGTGATACAGAGGACAAATGTGACTTAAGCCTAATTTATACCGTACATATGCAACAAAGTAATGCAAACACAAAATGGCTACCCTGCAAACTGGCATCACATTTATAATCTTGGGGCTGCAGACATGTGTGTTTTTGCTACTCAACAATACAGCATTGCATTTTGTCATAGCTATTTGTAGCTCTTGTATTTCATAGTACTGTAGGTATGGTATAAATTAAGCTTTAATCAAAAACAAACAAGGTAGGCCTATCAAAATGAATTTCACATGCCTTGTATGGGGATATCTCTCTGAAATCAAAATGTTTTGAAGCCATTGAAAACCACAAATTATACAATGACATTCTTAGAATTTATATATATATTTTTCAATCATAATTGTTGCGACCATGGACTGGTCTTGGACATGTCCACGCTTGTTGGCAATGACTGCAGACTACATATCCCACAACTATGTAAAACACAGGGAGGAAAAACGTCATAACGCATTTGACGCTCGAGCTTTCGGATGTCAGATTGATCGAGTTGGTTTTGCATAGCTCGGTGCCCCGGGCGAACAGAGTTTACTCA
This sequence comes from Salmo trutta, assembly GCF_901001165.1. Lineage (NCBI taxonomy): Eukaryota > Metazoa > Chordata > Actinopteri > Salmoniformes > Salmonidae > Salmo > Salmo trutta. The sequence continues at coordinate 74,344,651 of NC_042957.1, read as the reverse complement.
TTTTAGACCATTCCATTGGTCCTGATGAAGATCTCCACACACCCAGGGCACCGGGCTATGCAAAACTAATCCGTCCACTTCTTCGCTATCTAAAAAGTGTAACGTTTGGTATTGTAACGTTATCGAGTTAAATTCGCCGGCATTCATATGTCCATTCGGTTTATAACTTTTTTTTAAAAACAAGAAGCCCTGCGACACGGAGACAAACTAACGCAACATGCATGAAGATTGAAACAGACTTGCATCGTAGTTGCAGGACAAGCCGCAGCTTCTGAGCGGGGTAGATGCAGGGAGGGAGGGAGTAAAAAAAGTCTTTGTGCTTCCCCTCGTCAAAGCAAAGGGGGGAAATGTCTCTTTCTAAAGGAGGTAAGAATTCTAACAATAATGTTAATTGTGCAACAAGAATGAATCTGACAAAGATGCATTGCTGGAAGTCAGGGTATTGCGTCATTGCATTATTGACGTTTTTTAAAATCAGTTCGTTTCCGGCTTAACCAAACGTTAGGGTCTGCCCTTGTACAAAGTTGCTAGCTAACTTCAGCTAGCTACAGTACAAGTTGTACTGTGGTGCCTGATTGCATTTCTCTGTAACCTGGCTAGAAACCATAACATCTATGCGGATTCCCCGGGGTTGGTTGTTTCCTGTCAATTCCTGGAAATTTACACAATTGTTTGTGAACACGCGATAACGTTGCTAACGTTAGTTAGGCTACTTGGGGCTGCAAGTTGCAACTGTTGCTTGTTAGTTAGCTACCTACCTAGCGAGCTAACGTTACCTATAGCATTGTCTATTCGACCAAACGAAAAGTGCGTAGCTAGCCACACCGGTATCGATGTAACGTTAGCTATATCGCGGGCGTTATTTTATTGGGAGCACGCATGCCATGCCTCGCGACTTGTGGGTTGATGGGAAACATGAGTCATGTATTTTTTTCCGACAGCGTTACTTGGTCTAATATTACCGTGTGAGTGTTCATGTCGTCTCTCACGCATTCTTGCAATAGTTGTCCACTTGTATTTGTCTCGCATATTTTCTACAAATGCCTGATCTATCATACAGTTGGTCTCCCTCTGACACAAGGTGATGTGTAGCTAGCTAGCAACAAGCAATGTTGAATAAAAAACACCTGGTGGAGAATAAATCAAGGCCCTCCTACGTCACACATGGGGACATTATGTTGTTGATGATGTGATATTATGCAACACCATCGTTTCCCGAACTCTGTCCTGGGGATCCCAAGGGGTGCACATGTTGGTTTTTGCCCTAACACTATCGTTACACAGCTGATTCAAAATATCAACTGATTATCAAGCATCCATTGTTTGAATCAGCTGTGTGGTGCTAGGGCAAACCAAAACGTGCCCCCCTTGAAGTCCCCAGCACCAATTTGGGAAGTGCTGATCTACACAATCCTACTGGCATTACCAGCAGGATTGTGAGAGGCCTGCTCACTGACTATTATGCTATGACAGGCAGCCCCTCTATAGCCTAGCTACCTGACTGCATGTGTTGACTTGTACTTCCAGTGACTTCTGCAACCTGTGGTTGTAAAGCTGCTACACTGTTGTGCTATGCTGACGTTATTGGTGCTCACCTTTATTTCAGGAGCAGCAACGGCCTGTTTGCTGATAGTAAAAGTGTAGGATGAGCCCAGGGTTTTCCATTGTGTATGGACTTTTCTTGACCGCTGTAGCCAGTTTCACTTTGTTTAAGGTATTGGGTGGAGTAGGCTTAAGTGCTTTGCTATGCTTGTTTGTTCATTTCAAGTTGCTGTTGCTTAAGGAGGTTTTACAACAAAATAATGCACTCTTCTAAAACGGTGTTTACCCTGCCCACACAAGAAATGTCAGCTGCAATGTGAGACTTTTTCAAGCACCCCATTTTTGTTTTGTTTTACATTGACCTTTTAGTAATTTAGCAGACGCTCTTATCCAGACTGACTTACAGACAGTGCTAGGCTTTAGCACAGTGGGTTAACACGGTCTGACCGGTGTGCCTTCTGACTGGCAGCCAGTCCCATCCTGGACATAGATTAAGCCTAGTTCTGGATTAAAAATACATCTCAATGGTTTATCTCCATTGAAAGTGCGTTGTAGTCCAGGACTAGGTTTAGAGGTAAACTTATTTAGTATTTTATTCGTATCCCCATTAGCTGTTGCTAAAGAAGCAGCTACTCTTCCTGGGGTCCACAAAAAACATGACATAATCCCAGAACGTCAATAGACAAGAACAGCTCAACTACACATCTTAAATAACAATAGAACCCTAAAAAGATCCTAATGACAGTTACACACGTTACTGAGTTACCCACACATCAGTACATGTACCTATGCCCAATAATTATTTGGGTCAGACAGGGGAGAGGCATTGTGATGTGTTGTTTTATTCAGTTTTTTTTAAGCTAACTTTGCTGTTTGCTTGAGTCATTTGAGATGGACATGAGTTCCACACAGCAATAACGGGCCGATTTCGACAACAACTAAGAACGGTGAAGCACAAGGCTAAACTTCTCTGCTGTTTTGGTCCCGTACCTACCACGTTGTAGCAGTGTGACGTGAACCCGTGCACATGCACAGAAACTCAGTGAGAGAGAGAGAGAGCACTGCTGCTTGTCCAGAGTGAAAAATAACCTGTTACTTGGTAGCTTCCTCGTTGCCGGTATAAGCGGGTCGATGGCGGCTGTGATGGTGGCTCGTGACCCGGCTATTCACGCCGTCATCCAATGGGCTGTCCAAGAATTCTGAGTATTCATCTTCACACAGAAGATATAGCATACCTTGTGCAGGAGTCTTCAAACCAGTGCAGCTGTCTGACTAAAGCCGGGTGGGGTTGTTTTCCTGTAGAAGCTAGTGAATCACCTGTAACATGATATGCACACACACCACAGCTACGGCTGTAGCTAGATTAGTCAGCATCAATTATTTCATTTTACCGCCTAGGCCTATAGGCTATTTCTGTGCATGGTTCAGGCCGTTGAGGGAATGCTTCCTTGGAAATCTGCTCTATTGCTCGAGTTGTCATGTCCGATGGCGGCGTCCAAGCTCAAGAATCGATGGCTGACGTGCGCATTCATTCCATCTTGTGAATTGAATGAGAAATGAAGTTGATTTTGGTTACATATGGCCTTGACTATACACAACACTGGTTATTTTACAACGCTTTACAACACGCTCTGTAACAGGTAGAATGTCACATTGACCCGATGCTGATGGCAAAGCAACGCGTATAGACAGTGGGCTTACACTCCACTATAACCAAAGGGTTGTAGTGCAGTAAGCTTATTAGGCTGGGTTTAGGGTTCAGGTGGATGTAAAAGGGGTTCAGAAAGCTGGAGGAGAGCTATGCCCAATGACATCATGCTTCCCAAAGGATCTCGTGACAGCTATTCAGAAAGGATGTCTTGTTTGGTTGGGAGTCATCCTCTCTTGCCTGGACACTGCCCTGACCCCCGAACCCTGAGGAAGTTAACACAGTGAACATCGTCCATATGGGCTACCATTTGTAACATGAGAACTTCTAACTTGGTTTTGTCGACGTCAGACATTCCCACAAAGAAAGTGTTGGATACGGCATAGTCCCATGCCTGAAATGCTTAGAGTTGTAGGATTTTTAATAGCTCCTTCATTGATATGAGGCCTGATGTGGGCCTAGCTGTCAACTAGTCAAATACGTGACCTCAGACGCTGAAGGTATACTGTATGTCAGGGAGTTCAGCTGAAATAGAGTGCCACGTAAGATCCGTTCCTGCCATGCATTTTAGCTATGCATTACGAGCTAACGGCAGTATTTAGCCAAAGTAAATAGTTTCTTGCCATGCTTAAAACAATGTTGGGCTGTGGATCAGCTTTAATATTGCAGATTGTGGCTTCTAACAATGTAATTGTCTGCATCATTTCCAATCCCCCATATATATATTTATATATCCAAATGCATTTCAATTGACTGATTTCCTTACTGTAATTCAGTAACCTCAATGAAATTGTTGTAAATGAGAACTTGTTCTCAACTAGCCTACCTGGTTAAATAAAGGTGAAATAAAAAAAACAGCCTGGAGGTGTGTTGGGTCATTGTCCTGTTGGAAAAACAAATGATTGTCCCACTAAGTGCAAACCAGATGGGATGGAGTATCGCTGCAGAATGTTTTGGTAGCCATGCTGGTTAAGTGTGCCTTGAATTCTAAATAAATCACTGACAGTGTCACCAGCAAAGCACTATCACACCTCCTCCGTGCTTCACGGTGGGAACCACACATGCGGAGATCATCTCACAAAGACATGGCGGTTGGAACCAAAAATCTCAAATTTGGTTTCCACCTGTCTAATGTCCATTGCTCGTGTTTCTTGGCCCAAGCAAGTCTCTTCTTGTTGATGTCCTTTAGTAGTGGTTTCTTTGCAGCAATTCGACCATGAAGGCCTGATTCACGCAGTCTCTGAACAGTTGATGTTGAGATGTGTCTGTTACTTGAACTCTCTGAAGCATTTATTTGGGCTGCAATCTGATGTGCAGTTAACTCTAATGAACTTATCCTCTGCAGCAGAGGTAACTCTGGGTCTTCCTTTCATGTGGCGGTCCTAATGAGAGCCAGTTTCATCATAGTGCTTGATGGTTTTTGCGACTGCACTTAAAGAAACTTTAGAAGTTCTTGAAATTTTACGGATTGACTGACCTTCATGTCTTAAAGTAATGATGGACTGTAATTTCTTTTTGCTTATTTGAACGGTTCTTGTCATAGTATGGACTTAGCCCTATTTGGTAAAATACCATCTTCTGTATACCACCCCTACCTTGTCACCACACAACTGATTGGCTCAAACGCATAAAGAAGGAAAGCAATTCCACATTCACTTTTATCAAGGCACACCTGTGTATTGAAATTAATTCCAGGTGACTACCTCATGAAGCTGGTTGACAGAATGCAAAGGGTGGCTATTTTGAAGAATCTCAAACAACACTTTTTAACACTTTTTTTGTTTGTTGGTTACTACATGATTCCATGTGTGTTATTTCATAGTTTTGATGTCTTCATTATTATTCTACAATGTAGAAAATAGTGAAAATAAAGTGTGGAATTTGTAGGTGTCAACTTTTGACTGATACTGCGTGTGTATATATAACAATTGTATTGGTTGCAAAAATGTTATATAATTTTAATTTGAAAAATACAAAGTTTTGAATCCGGCATCGTTTTGTGAATCCTTACCTTCTCCCCTTTCCACTTGCCGCCTCCATTTTTGCAGTGATGCTGCAATCAGTTGGTTGTAATTTTGAATACGGCAGACATTTCCATGTTTTGTTAACAATTCCACCAGTCCTATTTATATCATTTACAAAGATTAAACCATTTTTAAACCTATTTTTCAAAAACGTTATTTTTTGTTGTTGAGTTTAACAATATTTGTTTAATCCACCAGAAAATACTGAACAAATATTAAACTGAATTTTCAACCAGCTTTCTATGGCTTGTTTTAAATATAGTGATATTTTGGAGATTCCATTTCAAATAACCAAAAGTGAATGAAGGGAAAAAGGCAATTTCTTGCCATGCTACTTCAGTTGGGACAACGGCTGTTTTTATACTGTTGTTCTAGGTCATTTTAAGAAGGTTTTGAATGCTCTTTTTTTAGCTTGACGGAGGAAATGAACATCTATTTTTACTCTGCTGGGTGCATGTGAGCATAGCACAAGTCAATGAATCTCCCCTCACTGTATTTCACTGGGAAGTCAATGAATCGTACTGGGAAGCTGGACGTCTGCAGTGGCTCATCTGAGAGCATGAGATGCTACCTGTCCAGTCTATACGAACTTGCTTTCATTCGGATTTGTAGGTTATTTGCTAACATTTAGCCTCCTGTGTATGTACTGCAGATAATCCACCCACGATTAGGCTGCACTGTATTACCCGGCCAACACAGTATACCCAACCTAAATGCTTCACTTGCAACATTGCAAAACGTTGCACTGCCTTTATGAATGGTGTCTCTGCTCTCTGCAGCCTCATTTCCAGTTGTTCGTGGTACAGAGAGCCAATGTAAGCTTTAAACAGCAAGTGGTGTTTAAGTGTCTGGTTACCTCTGAGCCAATGTACACTATATATACAAAAGTATGTGGAAATACATTAGTGCAACACATTCGGCAGAAATAGCTTAATTCATCAGCCACACAAGTAAATGAGCATATTATTTAAAAGCTATAGCTTTTCCATTGTAAGCTCATTTACTTGTGTGACTGATTGCCAAATAGTGTTGCACTTCTATTGTCATCTGATGAATTAAGCTATTTCTTCCAAATGTGTTGCACTAATGTATTTTCTGTGAAGGTAAACTATATTTTTATGCCCCTGATCACTACTGAAGCAAAATAATGTGTGTGTGTTTTTAGCAAAAACGATACATGGCCATCATATTTCTAATGTTTATCATAGAAAGAATGTCGCCAGCTACATTTCCTGATGTTTTGCCGGAAGCTAATCGTGCATATCACCAGAGAAAAGTAGTCTACACCGAGAAAAGTAAAACAGAGAATCAGTCCAGAGTGCTGTCTGCTGATAGAATGTCTGTTTTGTGAATTCTCATCTGAGTGAAGTGCAGCTGAAGCACAAAATTAGTCTTGGGGGAGAAAAACATTTAAACCAGCATTTTACAAAACGCAGCAAGATTTTTCTTTTGCGTTTTCATTTTTTGTCTGCGTGAAAACACAGAATTCTGCATTTAATGGGACCTCTGCAAATGTACCTGCCAATAGCTGGCAGAAATCAACCTGCCTCAGGCCCTGGATGAGAGCAGGTCCTAAATATCTTTCTGCTGTATCACTCCCACTCATCCAATGTTGTGCAGATCAGGAGAGGAGAAAAGGGTCCATGTTTAGACTATTGAGGCGCAGTCCTCGTCTGAATCCCACGTTCCTTCAGTTGGGGTTGTTGTTTTACACCAGCATGGCCCCGTTGCCCTAGCCTGGATGAGAAGTCCCCACTTGTTGCTTGTGAACAGTGTTTATGAATGCACTGTAGTGTGCATTTCACACAGGGAGAGGTCTCTGGTCTCCATTGTGTAGGCAGCAGCAGACCTACTGCAGGAGCTAACATGAGTCACTGTTCAGTGGCTATTCTTCTGATTATGGTTGAGACTTTGGTTCGGACAAACCAAAGCGGTTAAATTACTGCTTGTATAACAATAGTGTTAGACAAAACAAAGGGTTAATGAGTGAGGTAATCTGTTTCTGCTTTCTCGCTCTCTGTGTCATCGTTCCGATTTTATGACCGAGTCATTCACCTGTTTCCTATTGTTCAGCAATCTCTGGGTAGATAACAAATGGAGCTGTACAGTCAGTAACACGTTACAGTACAAGTCGGAAGTCCACACCAAAAACAGAACAGCTACCCCACTGAAAATCAAAACCAAGCATTCTCACAACACAAGGTTCAACTTCTCTGTTCTGGTTTATTGAAAGTGAAAATTGACAGGTCATGGTACAGATGAGTTTTCTGAAAGAACTAGGCTGATCTCTCCTCTCCCCATCCTCTCATAGGGAAGAAGAAGAACCCAGGCCTCAAGCTCTCCAAAGAGGTCTTTGATCAGCCCCCACCTGCAGCTGCAGCGTAAGGCTTCTTCTCTGTCATTGGTTGGCCGGATTCCAGGTTGTCTTTTTCGTGGTCACGCTGTGCATCTCAGAAGACTGCTATATCATATTAACGTGGTTCCTGAGATGGTAGGCTAAACACTTCTCCAGATATTGAGATCTCATCATCTGTGCAGCACGACTCCAAAAAAGATACCCTGGAAATTAGCCACTGCTGTGTGTTTGTCACAAACGTGATGATGACCTCTGTGCAGATTGTTTGTTTTAATTTCTTAATAATGATGAAGAGAGAAACCGCTGATGCCAGAGAGAAGCTAACAAAAGAAACAGGGAGAGCGTACTGAAGAGGTAGCTGTACAGTAATAGATGATGAGGTTATGGTTTTATATGCTCATGTGATCACCCGAATCTCCTCTTTCACACCCTGAACTCTACCACCCAGGTTTCACATAGCATCTTGTCAAAGTACAGTCATACAGTGTGACGTTCAATGAGAAAGAGCATTAGTTGTTGGTGTTTGATATCGATGTCACATTTTTAAAGGAATGCATGGTATTAATCCCACTACCTTTCCTCTCTCTTCAGCCCCCCTCGAGATCTGGATTCCAAAGCCTGTGTTACCATTGGAGAAAAGGTGGGGAAGGGAAGAACGTTGTGTTCAGGCTGTAGTCCTTCACTTTCTGTCACCTTTTGTGGTTTTACTCGGGTCATGTTCATTAGACACCAAACGGACGAAAACGGACTGAAACAGGGATGGACTGCTTGGGGTGTATTCATTACGCCGATTCTGTTGGAAAATGTTTCTTAAACGGAATGGGGACGGACCTGAATTTGTCCAATAGAAACTCATGTTTTGTAACTTTGGACTAATGTTTACACCCCTGGACTTGTCCTATAAGAAGCACTTAGTTTAGTTTTGCGTTGCTAAGCTTTTTGAAAATGTTTTCTGTTGCATGTCCTAATGAACACGACCTTAGCGTTTTCTCTAATGCATTTACTGGGCGATTTTGATGTGACTGAGACTTTTCTCACACTGTGCATCTCAGACAAACGTGACGATCTCCTCTGTGCAGATGATGTATTTGTTTTAATTTCTGAATAATCCTGATGAAACAAACCACTGATGCCAGAGAAACAGAACAAAAAGACAGGGAGAGTGTTGAAGAGGGTTGTACTGTAGTCAACGACAAGTATATGGTTGTGGTGTCAAAATGGTGATGTCATTACCTGACTCAGAAATCCAAAACTATACCACCCAGCTTTACCTGGACTTGTCCAATAAGAAGTCTTTTATTTTTGTTTTCTGATGGGTCCTAATGAACACGACTCTGGGGTTTTCTCTTTTGCATGTATTGGTTGAACTTGCTGTGATTGGCTGATAGACCTCTTTCCCCCTCCACTGTGTTTCTCTCTCTGGCCAGAACTTTGTTGTGAAGGCAGATGACTTGGAGCAGATTGGGGAGCTGGGTAGAGGAGCGTATGGTGTGGTGGACAAGATGAGACATGTGCCCAGTGGGCTTATCATGGCCGTCAAGGTGGGTGGAGTGCTCCAGTTGGCTCCAGGGTCCATGTTAAATGAGCCAACGTTATGGAACGTTGCACATAGAAATGCCATGAATAGAGACAAAACAATTCCTTATTCTACATGTCAGAGGCATGTTTGTTCTACATAGCATATTTGTATCTGAATGTTTCAAAATATTGCGTTCTACTGAAACAGACATTTTAGATTTCTGTACAGTGCATTCGGAAAGTATTCAGACCCCTTGATGTAAACAAGGCATTTCAGTTTTGTTTTAAAAAAAAAAAGAAGTTTTTTTTTACATTTTCGAAAATGTCTTAACCAGTTTTTGCTTTGTCATTATGGGGTATTATGGGGTATTGTGTCTAGGTTGGTGGGGTGGGGGGATATTGAATACATTTTAGAATAAGGCTGTAACGTAACGAAATGTGAAAAAGTCAAGGGTTCTGAATACTTTCCGACGGCACTTAATCAGAGATGTTTATTTGATAATATTGGATGTTTTCAAAAGTCAAAACAGACATTTTCTATTTACATATCTGAGATGTTTATTAAATAAGTGTACGTGTCACATTTAAAGACAAGCCACACAGCTCTATCTCAACGTCAACACTCCTGACCAACACAGACCTGTGTTGTTTTGACAACTCCCATGGTCATTTTGGGCTCGCGAGTGGCACAGCGGTCTAAGACACTGCATCTCAGTGCTAGAGGTGTCACTACAGACCCTGGTTCGATTCCAGGCTGTATCACAACCGGCCGTGATTGGGAGTCCCATAGGGTGGCGCACAATTGGGCCAGCGTTGTCCAGGTTAGGGTTTGGCTGGGGTAGGCCGTCATTGTAAATAAGAATTTGTTCTAAACTTACTTGCCTAGGTAAATAAAGGTTAAATATGTTTTACTTTTTTTTTTATTGTCAAGCCAAATGTGACAATGAATGACCTCTGTGCAGATGATGTATTTGTTTTAATTTCTGAATAATCCTGATGAAAGAAACCACTGATGCCAGAGAGAAACTAAACAGGTAGTTTAAAAGTAATGGATGAGGTTATGGTGTCGTATGCAGATGTCATACCAAATGTAAAGTTTATTTTCACTGTGAAGTCAATCTTTAACAAGTGAGCCCTTAACTATATTTAATTTAAACACAAATACAAAATAGATACATTATGGAAGAGCTAATTAGTATTCCTGTGAGTCTTCCATTCAAATTGCCGTGGTCTGAGCCAAAGGGCTTTGTTCCTTCTAGTGATTGTATTTCTGTGACTGCCCCCCCAGAGGATCCGGGCCACAGTGAACACCCTGGAGCAGAAGAGACTGCTGATGGACCTGGACATCTCCATGAGGACCGTGGACTGCTTCTTCACGGTCACCTTCTACGGCGCTCTCTTCAGAGAGGTCAGCTCTCAGCACCACATCTGTAGCACAGCCTGGGTTTGCCTGGACACTGTCACTCAGCACCACATCTGACTGGGTTTACACAGGCAGCCCAATTATTGTATTTTGCCCATTTATTGGCAAAAGTTCTGATTTGTTCAAAATACCAATTATTGGCCAAAAATCTGAATTGGGTTACTTGTGTAAACAGCCATAGACGGCACACCGTCACATTCGCTCTTAGTTTGCCAAATTAAGATGGAGTTATCTGGACTTTATTTTAATTGGTTTAAAAAAAAAACTGTCCTTGTCTCATTCTCTTCATCAACTGGTTGGAAAAGACTTAACAGGTTGTTACGTTCCCCAGCAAGAAAACCAAAAATTGTCACTCAAACCGAAAGGGGCACCAAGAGTCACTGAGAACAACCAAAAGGAAACGGGTGGAGTTTTAGGAGGGGTTCTGAAGGACACTCATAGGGGTGTCCACTGAAAGTTGACTAGCACCAACAACTGGGACCTAAAAGACACCCACCATGAGACACACTATATTTGCCCAAGAGGAGGCAAACAAAATTACCAAACTTAAAAGACAGGAAGCAAACCAAAAAAGGTGGAACAAAACTAAATCAGGGAAGACCAGATAAAGGATTGTTATTCTAGAATGATGGGGGGAACCAGCACAGGTGTAACACATGCTGACTAACGAGATGGGGGGGAACCAGCACAGGTGTAACACATGCTGACTAACGAGATGGGGGGAACCAGCACAGGTGTAACACATGCTGACTAACGAGATGGGGGGGAACCAGCACAGGTGTAACACATGCTGACTAACGAAATGGGGGGGAACCAGCACAGGTGTAACACATGCTGACTAACGAAATGGGGGGGAACCAGCACAGGTGTAACACATGCTGACTAACGAGATGACACCAGTCAGTGCGTCCTACGTGCTAAAAGTCCAACCTCAAAACATAAATGGAAAAACCAAACCTGTGAAAACAACATTATGGTGGAAGCCCGTGGCTAGGCTGGCTTTCACTTGGCCACATCTTTCTGCCCTCAAATACATTTTCAATTCAGTTGAGTTTTCAAATTACGATTAAAAGTAGTCTCTGTATTAGTCATGGAAGGACTTATTTGCTTTTCTTTGTGTGTCACACTGACCTCTGTGCAGATGATGTATTTTGTTTTAATTTCTGAATAATCCTGATGAAAGAAACCACTGATGCCAGAGAGAGAAAAACAAACAGGCTGAGTATTTAAAGAGGTAGTTCTATAGTAATAGGTGTTGTCTCTGCGTTGCCAGGGTGACGTGTGGATCTGCATGGAGCTGATGGACACGTCTCTGGATAAGTTCTACAAGCAGGTGATAGATAAAGGCATGACCATCCCTGAAGACATCCTGGGGAAGATCACTGTAGCGGTGAGTGGACACCTGGGTCGTGTTCATCAGGGCACACAATGAAGATCATTTAAAAAAAACGATTTGCAATGGAAAACAAATGAGTTTCTTATTGGTCCAGGTAGGCCCTCCCTGTTTCAGTTTTTATTCTGTTTGGTGCCTAATGAGCACAACCTGCAGGGTTACTGAATAATGCTTATAGCTACAGTATAACGTCACACTGACCTCTGTGCAGATGATGTATTTGTTTTAATTTCTGAATAATCCTGATGAAAGAAACCACTGATGCCAGAGAAACAGAACAAAACAACATGGATAATACTGAAGTACACGGTCCTATTGATATGATTTATATTGTCATCTGTAAAAGGTGTCCACACCAGCTTGTTGTGATGCTGTATAAGGAACAGTCACACAGCTACTCCTGTTCCCTCAGGTTATCTGGAATGATGTCATTAAAATGCAGTGTGTAACTGCTTCTGTTTCTCTCTCCAGATCGTCAAGGCTTTGGAGCATCTGCATAACAAACTTTCAGTGATACACCGAGGTAAATGAAGGATATGATTTTGTTAGCCTGCTGAGCTAAAGCCAAGGCAAACAGCTTGGGGAGCTGGGAGCTAACAAGTCTTCATGTCTTGGGCACGGTTACTCATCACTCGATCATCTCCTTTACTCATGTTGATCTGAAATGGTCCTTTGTTTTATTTGTATTTTTTTGCCCTCCGCCACAGTTGTTGGGACAACTATTCCTTATTATGAAAAATATTCTTTATTTTTTAAAATCTGACCTTTGTGCAGATGTGAAACCGTCCAACGTGCTGATCAACACACAGGGCCAGGTGAAGATGTGTGACTTTGGCATCAGCGGCCACCTGGTGGACTCTATGGCCAAGACCATGGATGCCGGCTGCAAGCCCTACATGGCGGTGAGTAGGAATGGGGAGAGAGAGAGAGAGAGAGAGAGAGAGGTGGGGGAGCTCTGACACCTTCTTAGCCATGTTCAGTAGCCACCAGGGTTTCTGTTAGCCGGTAATAGACGGCTTTTGGTAAAAAAAAAATTGAAAAGCCAAAAAAATGTAGCTGCCGAGGGACAATTGTCCAGGAGAAGAGAAAATCCTATTGCAAAATAATGCGCTTTAGCCTATTCATTGATGGAAATACCAGTCGACATAAATGCATTTGACCGGTCATGCTTACAGTGCATCCTTATTTAAAAATGGATTTAATTCATTTATTTTTCTAATGACAAATCGAAAACAAGTTTTTAGAAATGTTTGCAAATGTATTACAAATAGAAATACCTTATTTACATAAGCTTTCAGACCCTTTGCTATGAGACTCGAAATTGAGCTCAGGTGCATCCTGTTTCCATTGATCATCCTTGAGATGTTTCTACAACTTGATTGGAGTCCACTTGTGGTAAATTGTGTTTCCCATATGCAACGGTATGTGTATGCTTCAGTGCGTCACACACCACTTTGAAATGAGCTGGAGGCAGTATGCATTTTGAAAACATACATGTAATTGTTTGAAACCTGAATGTTTTACTTCATAATATGAGACATGTCTTACCTACCTTCAAAGTAAAATCCGACCATAGAAACGTGGTGGCAATTATTTTATAGACTTCCATATGCCATTGAAACCAGTAGCATATTCAACTTTCTTTCATTGTCCAGTAGCCAAAGGCACAATCCTAGTCATGTTAGCAACCCATGCTAGTTGCATCTTTAGTTCTCCCCTCTTTCTAAATTGTGTGTGTGCGGTGCGATTTGACAATGGTGTTTTCATGCTAATTGCATTATGGAATGAACATCCGCGTATAGTCTACTGCCTTGTGCTCATTGCTGTGCTTATAATGTGAAGAAATAATAGTTTATCGACATTTTAAGTTAATGTTCTGCTCTGTTGCATCAGCCTCGTTATTTTTTTTAATGTAGCCTAGGCCTACTGGTTGTATGAATTTGGGATCCTTCGTCCCACAACTGTCCCAGAATCTGTTTGGAAAAGGCCATTTCTTTCTCGCACAGAACGATAAGCCTACCAATAGAATAGGTCAACTTCTCTGTGATGGGGGTACTAGATTGACATAGGCTAGTGATGTTGCTGTTTGTTACTGGTCTTGTTGGCTGAGGAGAAGGACACGTGACAGCCATTCTAACATCTTCAAAGTGCTCATCAGAATTAGGTCATAAGGATGCACACCGTTGCATCCTGGAGTGGCATGTTCTGTTAAAATGAATAACCATCATGTAAAAGTGACTTCAATGGGTGGACTCCCTAATCAGATTACCCACCCGATGTCTACATTTCGTGAATGCGCACATTTCTCAAATGTCTGTTTAAATTAAAATACTGCCGGTCAAATGTCCTGCGCCACATTTTCTTAAAGGAAACCCTGTTTTAGAGAAGTTTGACACGTAAGAAATAAAATGAAACATCCATATCGAACAAGTTAACCTCTATGGGACCCCTTCCCGTTCTCATCCTGTTAACGGGATTGATTTTGACAACAGCCAGTGGAAAATCAGAGCGCCAAATTTAAAACAGCTAAAATCTCATAATTCCATTTTCTCAATCAACTATTTTACACCATTTTAAAGAAACTTCTTGTTAATCTAACCACATTGTCCGATTTCAAAAAGGCTTTACGGCGAAAGCATAAAATTAGATTATGTTAGGACATTAACTTCACAAACACCACACAGCCATTTTCCAAGCAACTAGATGCATCACAAAAACCCAAAACACAGCTAAATGAAGCACTAACCTTTGACGATCTTCATTAGATGACACTCCTAGGACATTATGTTACACAATACATGCATGTTTTGCTTGATAATGTTCATATTTATATCCAAAAACAGCATTTTTACATTGGCGCGTAATGTTGAGAAATGTTTTCCCTCCAAACCTACCGGTGAATCAGCACAATGAACACACACAGTATGTAAATTCTCATCGTAAACATTGATCAATATATATAGTGTTATGCACAGAATTATAGATACATTTAGGAGAAGTGTAATCACTTTGTCAGATTTCAAAAAAGGTTCACAGCGAACGCACAATTTGCAATAATCTGAGTACAGCCCAGAAGACACCAACAACAAGCAAACAGAAACCTGCCACCTTGGAGTCAATAAAACTAAGAAATTACATTATAAACATTCACTTACCTTTGATTATCTTCATCAGAAGGCACTCGCAGGATCCCAGCTCCACAATAAATGTTCGATAAAGTTCATATTTATTTCCAAATAATCCATTTTGTTTGCGTTAGGTTCACTATCCAAATCCACTACGCGCGTGCTTACTTAGTCCAGACAAAAAGTCAATGTTATACTACAGTTTGTAGAAACATGTCAAACGATGTATAGAATCAATCTTTAGGTTGTTTTTATCATATACCTTGAATAAAATTCCAACCGGACCTATCCGTTCTCTTTAGGAGTGAATATGAACTCAGCTCGCTCCCAAGTCATTGCGCGTGACTTGAGCCCATGCCTTATAATGGGACAGCAGTTCACTACAGCTGGTATTCCCTTCAAATTCACCATAGAATCTTCAAACACTGTTCTAAAGACTGCTGACATCTAGTGGAAGCTTTAGGAAGTGCAAAATTAACCCTAAGTCACTGTATACAGTCAAGGCAATCACTTGAAAAGACTAAAAGCACCAGACTTCCCACTTCCTGCTTGGATTTTTCTCAGGTTTTTGCCTGCCATATGAGTTCTGTTATACTCACAGACACCATTCAAACAGTTTTAGAAACTTCAGAGTGTTTTCTATCCATGCATATTCTAGTTTCTGGGACAGAGTAGTAACCTGTTTAAATTGGGTACGTTTTTCATCCGGCCGTGAAAATACTGCCCCCTAGCCCTAAGAGGTTTAATGTGGTACCTCCTATGTTTTCCATTTTTTGTGCCGACCCTGGTTGCAGCGTAAGGCTTCTTCAGTCATTGGTTGGCCAGATTCCAGGTTCTTTTTCGTGGTCAAGCTGTGCCTCTCAGAAGAATTCTACATCATATTGATGTGGTTCCTGAGATGCTAA
Organism: Salmo trutta; assembly: GCF_901001165.1. Lineage (NCBI taxonomy): Eukaryota > Metazoa > Chordata > Actinopteri > Salmoniformes > Salmonidae > Salmo > Salmo trutta. The sequence continues at coordinate 74,328,717 of NC_042957.1, read as the reverse complement.
ACGTGACGATCACCTCTGTGCAGATGATGTATTTGTTTTAATTTCTGAATAATCCTGATGAAAGAAACCACTGATGCCAGAGAGAAACTTAACAGAACAACAGGGAGAGTGTGTTGAACAGCGATAGAGTGAGGAGGAATGGGGAGAGGTGGCTCAACCACAACACGACCCTGGTCTAGTTGTGTTTGGGAGCGCACTGCCTGAATGAAATAGGATTGGTGCTTGTTGTGTTGATGTCGTTGTTATATGTTACAGTGGTATTCTTATCTTATGTGATGACGTTGGTGTCATTATGTAATGGTGTTGATAGTGTTTTCATTCCCTCGGTTTCAGCCGGAACGGATAAACCCCGACCTCAACCAGAAAGGCTACAGCGTCAAGTCAGACATCTGGAGTCTAGGAATCACAATGGTGAGTCACAGACATGATTGGGACCAAATCCTGGATTGAGATCATGTAAACTGTGCATTAATGTCAAATTACATCCATTCATCTCAAATCGGTATTCTACCAGTAACACCCAAACCAATTCTTTCAACAGCAGGGTCATGTTCATTAGGCACCAAACAGAAGAAAATGGGACTGAAACAGAGAGGGGCTACCTGAATTTATGTGATTTGTTTTCTGTTGCAACGTTAGTTTGTAATGGTGTGTCCTAATGAATACAACCTTGGTCTGAGTGATGATTCTACTGTATTGTCCCATGTTTCTTTATGCCAGTAAATACCAGTCTCCATAGTTGAAAGATGAGCTTCTGCCTGCCTCTCTCTGTGGGTTAACAAGCCTCTGTCTGGTCCTCTGCCCCAGATTGAGCTGGCCATTCTGAAGTTCCCCTATGACTCGTGGGGTACACCCTTCCAGCAACTGAAGCAGGTAGTGGATGAGCCCTCTCCACAGCTGCCCTCGGACCGCTTCTCCCCTGAGTTTGTGGACTTCAGCTCCCGGTGGTGAGCCCATCTCTCTCTCCCTGTCTGCATTCCAAATGTCACCATCTTCTCTGTTTAGTACGGATGGGTATGAGAACTCAACGTCAAACCTTTCTTTTTAACCAGAGGTCACCTTTTTCCCCCCAAATACTGTAAAAGTATATGGTGGAATGGTTCCACACTGAAAATATACAGAAACATTAGTGTGAAAAAGACAAGCGTGTTTTCATAAGAATTATTAAGCCTAAAGCTACTAAACCAAACTGATGTTGTGGCTGTATTCATCACTGTGAGCATTGTTCAACGTTAATCCATTTAGAACATTCCAAAGAACAGGCAGAATAAACTAAATGGAACATCTGTAGGCCTATATCGAAAAGATTTTGGTTTGTAACCCTGAAGAAATGTCAACGTTTCAAATGATCACTGGTTGAGAATAACTGTTCCAGATGCACATCACTTCGCACTGGCAACTTTTCTTTCATTTGGAAAAATATTCTGTGTTTTCTTGTTATATTAGATCATGTTTTTGCTCTAAAATAGGTGTCTTGACTGTGAGTGCTCAGGAAATGAACAAGACAAGGCTATGCCATTGCAAAGCCATAGACTTCTACATGCAAGAGCCCCTGCTGAGGTTACTGCCTTTTAGAAGATTGTTTCACCATATAATATAACCAGTTGATATTAGGGTTTCAAGAAATGAATCTTAAATGGCAATTGTTTTATTGAATATATATATATATATATATATTTTAAATCTAATTGTCATGATAAATTTGGCATAGATTGTGTTCTATAAGTAAAAAAATATATATGTATAATATATATTCTCCATTCTGAGTATTACGAGTAAAAATCCTGCGAGTACTCCGGGGGGGGGGGAATAGAAAGCCCATCCCTACTATTTAGTGCACTACCTTTGACCAGGGTTTAGAGCCCTGGTCAAAAGTAGTGCACTGAATAGGGTGTTATTTGGGATGCCGCCTGTCTGGCCTTACTGATGAGGCAGTTGAACCAAACAACACCAGGTGGCACTGCCCTGCTGTCCCCTCCCTGTGGGTCCAGGCCTGGGCACTGCCCTGCTGTCCCCTCCCTGTGGGTCCTGGCCTGGGCACTGCCCTGTTGTCCCCTGCCTGTGGGTCCAGGCCTGGGCACTGCCCTGCTGTCCCATCCCTGTGGGTCCTGGCCTGGGCACTGCCCTGTTGTCCCCTCCCTGTGGGTCCAGGCCTGGGTCCCCTTCAGCCTGTGCATCTCTGACTGCCCAGTGTGAATGCAACCTGGGGGAAAAAGACGACCTGGAAATGAATCCACCTACATTTTTGGGGATGACCCAGTTGTCCTGACCTAGTCCCACCTTGGCCCACTATAAATGTTGTGCTGTAGCTTTCATGTAGGCTTATCTGGTGTAAATGTGTTTTGGTGTACTTAGGGTTGCACAATTACGGCAACCTTCCCAGGTTGGAGGATTCTGCATTTCCTGCTTATTCCTTCCTGATTCTGGGAATCTCCTAACCGGGATATCTGGGAAATCCTGGGATTTTTGGGAAAGTTATCAGAATTTTGTCCTCAAACAGGCTTTGATGTGTTGGGGGCTCTTACTAAAGGTATATTGTAAAAAGTGTCCAGTATTGAGGTATGTTTCTCAGTTCTTTGTTTTGTTTTCTCACTGCAGCTTAAGAAAGAAACCCAACGAGAGACCCGCCTACACAGAATTAATGGTTGGTTTTAGATCCTCATAAGCATTTGTTTAAATCAGTGACCGGTGAATACGTGTTTTGTTGTTGGATTGTAGGCGTTGTTTTTCTCTCTTCATTCACATCGTCTTTGTAAAGGCTCACTTCCTGTCTCCGTTTCCTCTTTGTTATGTGTCCACAAGAGGACAGGCTTACCCAAGTGTTTAGTCAAACCAGGATGATGTATTCTTGTATTTAAATCTTGTGTGTAAATGTGTACTTTCTGTTGGACTACTGTTTATTTTAGGAATTGTTGACTCATGGTGTTTTTTTACAGCAACACCCCTTTTTCACCCTGCATGACTCCAAAGAGACGGACGTAGCCAGCTTTGTCAAGATCATCCTGGCAGACTGACACGCCCCTCCACCCACCAGGGTAGGAGGTAGGCGGGACTTCTCCACCCACCAATCCAAGGCCTTTCAGAAAGCTCACTGGAATTGATCTGCCACACAACTCCAACTTTCTGTCCACCTACCTACTCCTACAGGGTTTCCCCAAAGACTGACTACAGCTCACAGATGCCACGTGGGAAAGCGCTTGTAATATGAACTCAAGATGTTGATGGTGTCCACCCAAACTGGAGATGGTCAACTCGCCCACGGGTCCAACAAACCTTTCCCTCCCTCTACTCCTACAAACTGAACTGAATCAAACTCCTCACTGTACCAGTTTTCTGATTGGACAGTGTCTGTCAGCAGGAAGAAAATCTCTCTTTACACATACTGTATGTCCATCACTCTGAATTACACAGAAAGCGAAAAAGAATTCGGTGAAATGTGTACGTTTCTGTATAATGAATTGAAAAGATATATATTTTTCATTTATGTGTTTTTGTTTTTCTGATACAGTTTGTAATGCTGTATATTTTCATCACATATGAATTTAAGGAAGTGTCTTTACTCTTTCTGAATTGTATCATGAGGGGAAGAGGTGACCTACATTTCTCGTCTCGCCTTCTGGTGATTGGTCAGTAATGGGACGGCAGCTGCTGTCGTCGGGCAGGGTTTTGGGAGGCTCTGGAAGGGTCAGACGAAGTAAGTTTCTTTGTAGGGGGAAGTTCCAAGGTGAAAGCGTGACTGGGGACCCTGGACAAAAGGAATTGCAAGTCCTACCTAGGTCTCTTGCGAGGCATCCGTTATCATCTGACCCTATATACAACCCCCTCACCCCTCTGCCCCGCCCCTTCCTAACCATCGCACCCTTCTCTGTCACCAAGAGGATGTGAACAGTGTATTCTCATATAGTACATGGACTTGTAATTGGGGGAATGATAATTTAACTATCCAGATTATACTGCATCTATCTTCCAGTCCCTCTGGGCCATTTTAAAAGCTGTATTTTCATTATTAATTATGACTATCACTTGGTTTCCTGGATGTGGTTGGGGGCTGCTGTTTTGACCCATTTTAACTTTTTAATTTTACATTTTTCTCAATCTCCTTTTCCCGAGTGCTGGACAGGAACATGTCAGTATCGTGTTTCGTCCCCGAAGCACAGAGAGGTCTACGAAGCCTCATGCCTTACACGTACAGTATGTTAGGGAAAATAATTTATGTGTTGAAGATGTAAATACTATTTGACAAATTTCTCTTTTTAAATGTAACGTTGGCAATGTGGTGGCAGAGTGGACGTGTAGTTGTGTGCTATGTGGCTGATTGATGTGTACTGGTTGGTTTTAATGCAGTCGGGGTGTGAGAGGCAAACGCAGCCCGCTGACTCCTCCTGTAATCATCCGCCTGTTTGATCGATCTGCTGCAGCCACCTCTCAGGTTTCAATGCCCTGCTTTAAGTCAGCGGAGGCGGCCATGTTTATTTCCCCACCATGTTGTACCTCTCTTCAGCGCTGGGTTGTGTTCATTAGGCACCAAACGGAAGAAAACAAACAGTGAGGAACTACCTGGACTTGGTCCGAATAAGAAACGCTAATGTTCGATTCCTCGTTGCAAAACGTTAAACGCTTCCCGTTGCATGCCCCAATGAACGCAACCCTTTATGGTGGAAGACTACTTATGTGTGAGATCATGCTAGGCTGTGAATGGGTACCTGCCATCTAGGCTTGAATCCCAAATCCACCCCCTAATCCCTAGACAATCATCTAGGTCTGAGACCGATTTTGGAGGTATGAGCACTATAACAAGGTGAATCAATCACCATATTGGTTAAAGTTTCCACTCCATACTTTATGGAAGTGCCCTAGGGAGTAGGGAGGCTCTGGGTTGATCTGGAGTTCAACCTTCTGGACTCTGCTATGCAGTGGCCCTCAGGTCTTTGATCAGGACTATGAGAATCCTGCCATGTGACCATCAGTGGTAGTGGTGGCACTTGCCCTTAGTGTTTTTAGGGCATCCTTTTGGACGCACCCTATCTCTTCTTTCTAGGGAACCGGGTGCCATTTCAGACGCAGCCTTGGTCTGTAACTGGTAAGCCTATCTGGTCTTCTCTCAGCCTCTCTGACATACATTGTAGTTGGCTTCTTATCAAAGTTGGTGGATGAGGAGTATTTATAATATGTGAGTAAAGAAGGGAAAGCAAATAAAGAGCTGCTGTGATTTGACCTTTTTTTCTTGTCGGCCATCTTAGAAGTGGGCCACTGTAATCCTCGGAATAGTTCCGTTCCACTTTTTAGTTCCGTAAAGCAGACTAGAGCAGTGAACAACCCATTAGAACGTAGTGTGATGGGCCCATTCACAATGTGTTCATGGCTGTCTAACTGACGGTGTTAGTTCTTTGTGTTACTTTGTAGTTTGTGAAGCTTAAGGATCTAGAAGTGGAGCGGGACTATTCCAATTAGTACAGAGGCTCCTCACAACACATTGATTCCTTATGTGTTGAGAAGATTGAGTAACACAGTGTGGATGGAACTGTACAGGCTGATGACTGGGTGGATGGAACTGTCAGGCTGATGACTGGGTGGATGGAACTGTACAGGCTGATGACAGGGTGGATGGAACTGTACAGGCTGATGACTGGGTGGATGGAACTGTACAGGGTGGAGGATGGAACTGTACAGGCGGATGACTGGGTGGATGGAACTGTCAGGCTGATGACTGGGTGGATGGAACTGTACAGGGTGGAGGATGGAACTGTACAGGCGGATGACTGGGTGGATGGAACTGTACAGGGTGGAGGATGGAACTGTACAGGCGGATGACTGGGTGGATGGAACTGTCAGGCTGATGACTGGGTGGATGGAACTGTACAGGCTGATGACAGGGTGGATGGAACTGTACAGGCTGATGACTGGGTGGATGGAACTGGACAGGGTGGATGGAACTGTACAGGGTGGATGGAACTGTACAGGGTGGATGGAACTGGACAGGGCGGATGGAACTGTACAGGCGGATGACTGGGTGGATGGAACTGTCAGGCTGATGACTGGGTGGATGGAACTGTACAGGCTGATGACAGGGTGGATGGAACTGTACAGGCTGATGACTGGGTGGATGGAACTGGACAGGGTGGATGGAACTGTACAGGCTGATGACTGGGTGGATGGAACTGTACAGGCGGATGACTGGGTGGATGGAACTGTACAGGCGGATGACTGGGTGGATGGAACTGGACAGGCGGATGACTGGGTGGATGGAACTGTACAGGCTGATGACTGGGTGGATGGAACTGTACAGGCGGATGGAGCTGTACAGGCGGATGACTGGGTGGATGGAACTGTACAGGCTGATGACTGGGTGGATGGAACTGATGGTCTACCTCTCATTCCCTCTACATGCCACCACGTCATTGTGTAGTTCTGACAAACTTGAACTGTGGGAAGACAAAATAAAGGCTTCATTCTTAAATGAAATGTGTCCTTGTCAATTACTGTTATCGCACCAAACTTCGAGTGTCCTGTTTTATCATTCGTTGACCATGATTGTAGAATCGTGATTTAATCAAAGTTTATTGGTCGCATACACAGTTTAGCAGATGTTATAGCGAGTGCAGCCAAATGCTTGTTACTAGCTCCGAACAGTGCAGCAGAAATGTCAAACAAGAAATCAAATGTCAGAACGAAACCAGTTCTTGAGGGCGCTATTTTCACGTCCGGATGAAAAGTGTGCCCAAAGTATACTGCCTGCTACTCAGGCCCAGAAGCTAGGATATGCATATAATTGGTAGATTCGGATAGAAAACACTCTAAGGTTTCTAAATCTGTTTGAATTATGTCTGTGAGTATAATAGAACTTATTTGGCAGGCGAAACCCCGAGGACAAACCATCCAGGATTTTTTATTTTTAAGGTCACTCTCTTTTCAATGGGTTTTCATTGAGAATCCATCATTTTAAGGCAGTTGCTTGCAGTTCCTATCGCTTCCACTGGATGTCAACAGTCTTTAGAAATTGGTTGTTTTTCCCTTTGTGTAATGAAGTAGCCCTGTTCAGAATGAGGCTCGAGGGAAGTGTACTGTTTGATAGAGGCGCGTGACCTGAAAAGCACGCTCCACTTTGTTTTTCTCTGGTATTGAACGCAGTTTATCCCATCTTAAATTTTATCGATTTATTTACGTAAAAAAATACCTAAAGTTGTTTGGACAAAGATTAAAGGTAACTTGAGATATTTTGTAGTCATGTTGCGCGAGTTGGAACCGGGATTTTTCTGGATCACACGACAAATAAATGGACATTTTGGGTATATAACGACAGAATTAATCGAACAAAAGGACCATTTGTGATGTTTATGGGACATATTGGAGTGCCAACAGAAGAAGCTCGTCAAAGGTAAGGCATGAATTATATTGTTATTTCTGAGTTTTGTCGCGCCTGGTGGGATGAAATATGATTGTCTGTGTTTGATGGGGTGCTGTCCTCACATAATGGCATTGTTTGCTTTCGCTGTAAAGCCTTTTTGAAATCTGACATTGGCTAGATTAACAAGAAGTTCAGCTTTAATTTGGTGTATTGCACTTGTGAATGTATGAAAGTTAAATATTTAATTATTTTGGAATTTGGCGCTCTGCCATTTCACCGGATGTTGTCAAATCAATCCCGTTAACGGGATTTGAGCCATAAGACGTTTTAACAACCCAAATAACACTCAGTAATCCAAATGCAATCTATGCGTCTATACTAGTGTTGACACGATACCAGAATTTTTACTTCGATACCAGGTTTATTATACTCGATACCAGTGGAGGCTGCTGAGGGGAGGACTGCTCATAATAATAGAATGGCATCAAACACAGGGAAACCACAACGATGCTTAAACCACGTCAGGGGACCAAAAAAAGTTCCCCTTTTAATTAAAGTGCACATGCACTGTTTAGTTAGCGCTGGTTCTGTGGGCCACTAGATTGATGCACATAATCAAGATTCTGCCCGGTAGGCATCGGCTACTTTAACTTTTAATTGAGAAGTGTTCTGGGAAACCCTTTCCATTGACCTGACAAAGGTTAGCCTATCATTAGCATTGCTAACGGCCACACAAGGTGGTAGACATACTCACACCACACCACACACAGATGGGCATTCCTGTACCGTTGTCTCTTCAGAAAATGATCAACTTGAGCACATTTTCTAATAAGTTCAATAGATTTAGTTGGTTTCCAAACGTGAGACATCTGGTAGACGAACCGACAATACAATTACAGTACTGGACTGTTGTTCAGGTTTTGGTGTACTGTGCAACTGTTTATACAACAAAAATATATATACTAAGAGTATGTACAGCAGTAGATATTACAGTGAGCTATGTTGAGAATCCAGTGTATAAATAAACTGTAAAAATAATGCAATGTGTATATACACTGCTCAAAAAAATAAACTTAAACAACACAATGTAACTCCAAGTCAATCACACTTCTGTGAAATCAAATTGTCCACTTAGGAAGCAACACTGATTGACAATACATTTCACATGCTGTTGTGCAAATGGAATAGACAACAGGTGGAAATTATAAGCAATTAGCAAGACACCCCCAATAAAGGAGTGGTTCTGCAGGTGGGGACCACAGACCACTTCTCAGTTCCAATGCTTCCTGGCTGATGTTTTGGTCACTTTTGAATGCTGGCGGTGCTTTCACTCTAGTGGTAGCATGAGACGGAGTCTACAACCCACACAAGTGGCTCAGGTAGTGCAGCTCATCCAGGATGGCACATCAATGCGAGCTGTGGCAAGAAGGTTTGCTGTGTCTGTCAGCGTAGTGTCCAGAGCATGGAGGCGCTACCAGGAGACAGGCCAGTACATCAGGAGACGTGGAGGAGGCCGTAGGAGGGCAACAACCCAGCAGCAGGACCGCTACCTCCGCCTTTGTGCAAGGAGGAGCAGGAGGAGCACTGCCAGAGCCCTGCAAAATGACCTCCAGCAGGCCACAAATGTGCATGTGTCTGCTCAAACGGTCAGAAACAGACTCCATGAGGGTGGTATGAGGGCCCGACATCCACAGGTGGGGGTTGTGCTTACAGCCCAACACCGTGCAGGACGTTTGGCATTTGCCAGAGAACACCAAGATTGGCAAATTCGCCACTGGCACCCTGTGCTCTTCACAGATGAAAGCAGGTTCACACTGAGCACATGTGACAGACGTGACAGAGTCTGGAGATGCCGTGGAGAACGTTCTGCTGCCTGCAACATCCTCCAGCATGACCGGTTTGGCGGTGGGTCAGTCATGGTGTGGGGTGGGTTTCTTTGGGGGGCCGCACAGCCCTCCATGTGCTCGCCAGAGGTAGCCTGACTGCCATTAGGTACCAAGATGAGATCCTCAGACCCCTTGTGAGACCATATGCTGGTGCGGTTGGCCCTGGGTTCCTCCTAATGCAAGACAATGCTAGACCTCATGTGGCTGGAGTGTGTCAGCAGTTCCTGCAAGAGGAAGGCATTGATGCTATGGACTGGCCCGCCCGTTCCCCAGACCTGAATCCAATTGAGCACATCTGGGACATCATGTCTCGCTCCATCCACCAACGCCACGTTGCACCACAGACTGTCCAGGAGTTGGCGGATGCTTTAGTCCAGGTCTGGGAGGAGATCCCTCAGGAGACCATCCGCCACCTCATCAGGAGCATGCCCAGGCATTGTAGGGAGGTCATACAGGCACGTGGAGGCCACACACACTACTGAACCTCATTTTGACTTGTTTTAAGGACATTACATCAAAGTTGGATCAGCCTGTAGTGTGGTTTTCCACTTTAATTTTGAGTGTGACTCCAAATCCAGACCTCCATGGGTTGATAAATTGGATTTCCATTGATTTCTTTTTGTGATTTTGTTGTCAGCACATTCAACTATGTAAAGAAAAAAGTATTTAATAAGATTATTTCATTCATTCATATCTAGGTTCCCTTTATTTTTTGGAGCAGTATATTTTACTATGAGCTATGTGAAGAATACACTGTATGAATACACAGTGCAGTCAATTAGATTTTTGTTGTATATATATTTACACACTGAGGTTGGAATAATATTGTGAAATGTATAATGCCCTTTTAGTGTAAGAGCTGTTTAAAAATATATAAGACAATGAACTGAAATTTCAGCCTGTTTTGGTTTTTCAGCCTGTTTAAAAATGATATAATACAATAAACTGAAATTTCAGCCTTCCTGGTGACAGCACCATGTGGTAAATTAGTCAATAGACCAATAAAAAAGAATTCTAAACCTCTCTGCCAAAAACAGCACATTTTCATTTTTCCCCTCCCCACAACCACTCCCAGACAGTCCAAGCAAAAATCTGGCTTGAGAAATTAGTCTTTGCTAAGAAGCTATTTAATTTTTTTTTACCATTTTAATTGAAGGTAGGTACTTAATTGTTAACCAGCAATTATTTGATATTGAGATAAATGGCTGCATTGGATATTTTTTTAAGTGCAGGCATAGTGTTACCTGAAGTTCATGCTAGGACTTGCAGGAAACTGCCAGGAAGTGTACACATGCAGTCCAATAAATACTAGAGTAGTGTTGTGTCTGTTCCAATACATGATTGAAGTATCTGTCTCTAACTTTTATTGTGTAATTACTGTAATTACTTGTATTGTATAATTGCTGCTGGTCTTGTGTGGTGGCTAATTTCCGCATTACCAAATGAGGAGTTACAAAACACACCAGTCCGAGTTAAACTACATCTTTAATACTTAATTAAGATACTTTTGCAAAAGTTCTTGACCCCACTAATGCATTCTCTCGAATGAATCATTTAATGAGGTGATTGCAGAATGGCTACAGGGATCTTTTATAGCAATGATACAGCCCCTTCAACGTACATTGACAAACCACAGATACTTAGTAACAGTTCACAAAGGTTAAGTTTTGTATGACAGATATCAATAAAACACATCAGACAGTAACTGCTATGTCAACAGGATTAATGGTATAGCCCAGTATCTGGTTTCCTTAGAACCGTCCCTCCCTGGTACGGTATTGAACAGAACTATTTCATCCAATGGCATATATCAATTGTCAACTCTAGATACTCCCATCTCAAGCAAACCCCCTCTTGACCCCACTTCTGGACAGGCTGACTGGGGGGAGTGAGCCTCTAGGCCATATATTATCACAGGATAAGTGTGAGATCTAAGAGAGGACATACAAGGGTCCATTTACTGCCACAATCCTCCCCACAATAAAGAAAAGGAGGGTGTGACTTGCTCACAGACATTATGGAGACAAGTCATTGGTTCCCCATTAATCACGCCATCCCTTCACATGGTTTAAGCATAGGTAAAGAGACATTCACACATGAAGACAATATTTCATTCTGTCCTCCTCTCTTGCTGATATTCTGCAGAGCAACAGAGACAAGTAAAAGACAAGTCTGACCTCTTCCCCTCTCTGGGCCCACAGTGTCTGAGCCCCAGAAAAGGGAAATGTGTAACTGAAAAGACACCAGAGTCCAATGGACACTTTCTAATGACAAGTATCTCACATAAGCATATTATACTAATAAAACATCTTAATTATCTATGTTACCCAACTAATTCTGATTCGTCCACGACACTTGTCATGCAGGGCACTCTTGAAAAAGAGACCTTGGTCTCAATGGGCCTGCCTAAATAAAGGTTAAATAAAACATGCATCTTGGCCGTCACCGTTAGACCTGCCATTGAGACTGGTCCTCCATCAATCAAGCTCAAGCCTCCTGGCCCTGAGTTGTGCGTCACTAACGGGTTCCACTTAAGTTCCTCCTTCCTGAAACCACACACCTTGATTGAGATGGGAGAGATATAAGATGTTTGATCCTTCAGATAAAGTAGGGAAACTGTCTCTCGTCTGTCTCTCTCTCTCTCTCCCCCCTCTCACTCCTCTCCTCCCTTTCTCTTCTTCCCCTCCCTCCTCTTCTCTCTTTCTCCCTCCTCTTTCTCTCCCCTCCCTCCTTCTCGCTTTCTCCCTAATCTTTCACTCCCTCCTCTCCTCTTTCTCCCCCTCTCCCTCCTCCCCTCTTCCCCTCCTCTCCTCTCTTTCTCCCCCTCTCCCTCCTCTCCTCTCTTTATCCCTCCTCTCCCCCTTTCTCTTCTCCCCTCTCTCCCTCCTCTTCTTTCTTTCTCTCCCTCTCTCCCTCCTCTTCTTTCGTTCTCTCCCTCTCTCTCCCTCTCTTTATCCTCCTCTCTCCCTTCTCTCCTCTTTCTCTCTCTCCTTCTCTTTATCCTCCTCTCCCTTCTCTCCTCTTTCTCTCCCTCCTTTCTTCCCCTCTCTCCCTCCTCCTTTCTCCCCTTCTGTCTGTCTCTGTCTCTCTGTCTGTCTCTCTGTCTGTCTCTCTCTCTCCTCTCTCTCTGCCTGTCTCTCTCTCCCTCCGTCTCTCTGTCTCTGTCTGTCTCTCTCTCTCTCTCTCTGTCTCTCTGTCTGTCTCTCTGTGTGTGTGTGTGTGTGGTGCTTTTCCAGTGTACTTGTCCCGCCGGCTCCATTTTTCTTCTCCATTGTGTACCATGAATATTTTTAATGGTTAACCTTTAGTCATTAGATATGTTAAAGAAGAACATTGTTCCAGTACTTGCTAGAGGCTGTATAGGATGCTTGATCAGGAAATAGGGTTCTGTTGTTGTCATATCTGTATTGTAGGAATGCATCCCAATGAAATTGAGTTTTTCAAAGATGGAGAGGAAAGATGGTAGCTGTGCCCCTTCTCTCTCTCTCTCTCTCTCACACACACACACACACACACACACACACACACACACACACACACAGAGGATTTGGGAACAACCTCACTGTTCTCTGTGGTATGACTTTTCAATCACTTCACTTTACAGCCAATTTCCCCATTTAGTTATATTAATTCATCTTTTTCATTATAACACATGTGCATGTACCTGACGATATTGCAGTGGTGTCTGTCTTTATGTTGCATCTTAATGGAAGCAAAAAGAGGACTGTGTTGCACGCCTATTCGTTTGAGGCTTCATAAAAAGAAACACAAAAGCACATTTCCTGGCTCTTTTTGAGTTCTTTCACTATCAATGCAACAATTAACAAACGATCACTTCCCTTGACCAGTCCAGTGCAGACCACTCCACTCTGAATGTGTGTCTGTCAAAGATCCAATCTATTCACGGCACAATGGGGAAGCTCAATGCCACCAGACTGCAGCCACCGGCTCAAGAGTTGGGAGGTCCAAGACATGGCCACCAGCCAAAGCGGAGGCACTCTTTTTAGGAAAATAAAAAGTCAGCCAAAGTGAACACTTATATAAGGGCAATGAAATTCAAGAGCTTTGCTAGAGAAAAGGGCCAACGTCCATTTGAGTTAATATCCCTCAATGGAGAGGCAACCTTGGTGCCGAAGGGAACCGCTGTTTTATAACAGAGGTTGTTTAAGGCCTTGCCAGAGGATGCATTGAGTGTGTGTTTGGTATCCCCATATATGGTTGCTCCGTATTGACAAGATCTGTATAGGAAAAAGTCAGCAGACAGGCAGGAAGCGGGCCCTAAATCATTTCCTGAATTTGCTAGGGGTTTCCTGTGTTTTTATTCATGTACATTGAGTTGAAAAAAGCATCCGCTTCCACCACACCCTCTTCTCTCTCCCTCCAAACCTATCTGTCCGGCTACGGGAGAAGGTTTTGGCCACATGTGCTCCATAATTCACGGTAAAGTCATGGAGTTGAGTGCTGGTGGCACCTGGAGAGCAGGTTAATAAGTAATAAACAGCAGACAACCTACTGAACATTACTGCAGGATCGTCTTCATTAGGCACCAAATGGAACAAAACAGGCTGAAACTGAGAGGGACTACCTGGACTTGTCCAATGAGAAGAGCTCATTTTCTGCTGCAAAGCGCTTCAACACATTTTCTGTTACGTGCCGTAATGACCCAGACGATTGGACCTGGGCTTTAGAGATTCACCAGATCACATGCAGGGGGACAGTCAGGGGAGGGTGAGTTCAAAATAACTCGTTTTCATGATCAAATACAACAGATGTAACCTGTTACCGACTCAAGTTCAGTGCAACTCACAATTCCCCTAATGATTTACACTCCGCATTAGAAATTAGTCCAGAAGATTCTTGTCTCTCTAGTCCTGCTCAGAGCCAGTCTCATCTTGTGTCTAGTCCTGCTCAGAGCCAGTCTCAACCTGTGTCTAGTCCCGCTCAGAACCAGTCTCATCCTGCCTAGTCCCGCTCAGAGCCAGTCTCATCCTGCCTAGTCCTGCTCAGAACCAGTCTCATCCTGCCTAGTCCTGCTCAGAGCCAGTCTCATCCTGCCTAGTCCTGCTCAGAGCCAGTCTCATCCTGTCTAGTGCTGCTCAAAGCTAGTCTCATCCTGCTTAGTCCTGCTTAGAACCAGTCTCATCCTGTCTAGTGCTGCTCAAAGCTAGTCTCATCCTGCCTAGTCCTGCTCAGAGCTTGGGTTTGAAAGTAACAGGGAACCTCCCTATGAGAGACAGCTGGATTGGACAGTGTATGACAAAGTACAATATGTTACACTCCATGTTTAGAGCCTTAATCTGATGCCAGGTCTCACGATCCTTTGCCCCTTACTACAACAACAACAACATGGGACATTGGAAGGCTCTATTTTAGGATGTGATCTAGCAACTCATTAGAGAGACAGAGACTAGATCCAGCGACAAAGGACAGTTTTCCCATCCCAGTGTTTGTCCCAGTGTTGGTCCCAGTGCCTCCTGTAATTACCTCTTGGCCTGATGAGGTTTGGGGACAGACAATGAGGGACATGAGAATTCACTAATTGGAATAATGTAGTTAGAGAGAGAGATTCTTCCACCCAAGGGGGATGGTCAGCATGTCTGTCTGTCTGTCAGCAGTTGGGGAGATCTCTGTCTCTCCCCATGCCTCCTCCCTCTGTCTGCCCTGCCAAGGAATGCAGCCCCTATCCTTGTGTCACGGTGCCCTTAGACGGCAGAGCTACAACAGCCCCTTCTAGAACACTTCATCTACCGAGCAAGCATCTCTGTTCACCAGCACTTCATCATTGGATGGCATCGACAGCCAAGTCTGACACAGGATGTACTTGGAACAGGGATTACAGGGGATCTATATCTACGTCCCAAATTACATCCTATCCCCTATATAGTGCACTACTTTTGACCAGGGCCCATAAATGGGAGTATGGGAGTATTGGAGTAGGAGGGTGGGGGTGGAAGAGGTAGTAGGAGTGTGGGGGTGGAACAGGTAGTAGGAGGGTAGGGGTAGAAGTGGTAGTAGGAGGGTGGAAGTGGTAGTAGGAGGGTGGAAGTGGTAGTAGGAGGGTGGAAGAGGTAGTAGGAGGGTGGAAGAGGTAGTAGGAGGGTGGAAGTGGTAGTAGGAGGGTGGAAGAGGTAGTAGGAGGGTGGAAGAGGTAGTAGGAGGGTGGAAGAGGTAGTAGGAGGGTGGAAGTGGTAGTAGGAGGGTGGAAGAGGTAGTAGGAGGGTGGAAGTGGTAGTAGGAGGGTGGAAGAGGTAGTAGGAGGGTGGAAGTGGTAGTAGGAGGGTGGAAGAGGTAGTAGGAGGGTGGAAGTGGTAGTAGGAGGGTGGAAGAGGTAGTAGGAGGGTGGAAGTGGTAGTAGGAGGGTGGAAGAGGTAGTAGGAGGGTGGAAGAGGTAGTAGGAGGGTGGAAGAGGTAGTAGGAAGGTGGAAGAGGTAGTAGGAAGGTGGAAGAGGTAGTAGTGGAGTAGGAGAGTGGAAGAAGAAGTAGTGCTGGGTGTCAGCAACCGTCCTCCCAGACCTGACAGGTGGATTGTAGTCATCAGTGAGCAGAGATACATTAGATTGATGATGTCTGTGGTTGCACACCAGGGTTGGGGTCAATTCCATTTAAATTCCAGTCAATTCAGAAAGTAAACAAAACATTCCAATTCCAAATGTTGTTCATTGAAAAGCATTGAAAATAATTTGAATTTGAATTTCAGTGTTCTTTATGAATTGTCTGATGCATGCAGATTCACACAGACACACGTGCAGGTGATACAGACACACATGCAGGTGATACAGACACACATGCAGGTGATACAGACACACATGCAGGTGATACAGGCACACATGTAGGTGATACAGACACACATGCAGGTGATACAGACACACATGCAGGTGATACAGGCACACATGCAGGTGATACAGACACACATGCAGGTGATACAGACACACATGTAGGTGATACAGGCACACATGCAGGTGATACAGACACACATGCAGGTGATACAGGCACACATGCAGGTGATACAGACACACATGCAGGTGATACAGGCACACATATAGGTGATACAGGCACGTTGAATGTGTTACAAAGCTTTTCTAGTGTGAAAGGTTCCTATGTGCAGTCAATGTTTCACAGTCATAATCTTAGATTGAGTGTTTTTCCACTGTCCTTGAGGGGACTGGTCTTTGCTTTGCTTTCCCACAGAAGGCCATGGTAATGTCCTTGAAATGTGTTGGTGTAAGGTCAGGGGTCACCATAGGCTTTGTATAATGTACTTACCAACTTGTATCCCTTATTTCCAAAGCCTCTAGGGGAGTACCGTCCCCTCTGAAATCAAAGGGTTAGGACACAAAGCCAACCCTGTGTATAAATGAAACTCCTCTACCAAAAGGATGTCTCAGGGAGACTACATCAGGCCATTACATAAACAACATGTGGGAGAGTTATTTGGGATATTACCTGGCTGTCAAAGGGTTGAATGTCTCAGTAGATGCATCAAGCCTGGCCATGTTATAACCCATATGTTTCAGAGGAGGCTGGTGGGAGGAGCTATAGGAGGACGGGCTCATTGTAATGGCTGGAATGGAATTAATGGAACAGAGTCAAACATTTGTTCGATATCATTCCATTAATTCCATTCCAGCCATTACAATGAGCCTGTCCTGCTATAACTCCACCCACCAGCCTCCTCTGATATGTGTACATGTAAGTATAAGTCCAGGATGCAGTCCAGACCGTGGAACATCCACGTTGCAGTGCGGTTGACATTTAAAGGTAATTTCTGATTGAGCCGACATCTGCAGCTTTTACTTTAAATGTGATCTCCGTGACCGCGGTAACATTGCATAGCCAAAAACGGCAGATGGAATTATACTGGTACACTAAATGTACATGGCTCTGCCCTACTGCACTGGAGCCTCTGGGTTTGGGGCCCAACGAGGAGCACGTGGATATAGTGAAAGACAGATCCAGAGAGGTGTCGTCTGACTAGACTACTTGGCTGTTTAACATTGATATCTTGATCTCTATGTTGTAAATAAATACCTGTGTGTAACTGGGTCTCAAGTGGTCTGCCTGATTAAACTTCTGGAAATACTCTAGTCTTACAGGCTGTTTCATTCATTACAGAGGCTCTGGGCTTCATTTGCAAAGGTTCAAAGAAACAACCCCTGTTTTAATGTGGATGTGAAAGAAAGTGATAGCCTGGATAGATTAGTGGATTTGATAGCTGAGCCTGGAGAGAAGACGTAGTCAGTAATTATGACTTGGTGGCAGCCATCCACCACAAATCACCATGCAAAGGGAGGACATCTGTCCCTGTCTGTTTACTGCAGGCCACAATGAGAGGGAGGTGTGTGTGTGTGTGTGTGTGTGTGTGTGTGTGTGTGTGTGTACAGGTACGGTGTTTGTAAACAAGCAGATTGATGAGAGCCATCTGAGTAGGCAGGATCACCTCTTCAGCACATAATTACCATTGGACTATTGGAAGAGAAGCATTCTTCCAGAGATGTGATGACAGTATATTTCAGCCCACTGACAGAATAAAATATATAGATAGCTTTTACTGTGCCAAGCTAACTACAATGTTGTTAAAAGGGTATGGAGACATCTTAATTAAGAGGCGTGCCAAATTCTGCCTCAGAAATCTCTGACTTGCTGTAGAGGGTGTAATGTCAATCAATCAATGAAATGTATTTTAGAAATCCCTTTTACATCAGCAGTTGTCACATAGTGCTGTGCAGATACCCAGCCTGAATCCCCAAAGAGCAAGCAATGCAGAGGCAGAAGCACAGTGTCTAGGACAACTCCCTAGAAGGCAGGAACCTAGGAAGAAACGTAGAGAGGGAAAAAAGAAAAAGCTATATATAGTGTATCTACCATTTTAGGTCATGTTCATTAAGCACCATAATGAAGAAAACTGACTGAAACCGGAAAGGACTACTTGGACTTGGAAAAGAAACACACTTTTTTGTTTTGAGTTGTAAAACTTTTAAAAACATATTCTGTTGCAAGCCCTAAAGAACACAACTGGTCTTTGGGCTCTTGCTGTCTTCTTAAAACGAGTCCAGTTGTGTTATATCAAATACATTGCTGCCTTCATTAGTCTTTACATGACATAAACACCAGGACACCAACCACAGTTGAGTGTGTGAACGGCAGCGCTGGGCACTGTTTAACATGGGGAACTGTGCACGACAACGGAAGATACACGAAACCCTCACAGGGAATTAGGCGTGATTTCTTTGACATGTGACAACAACCAGTGGCAACCAGCCTAAGAGGAGGGAAGGTGGGGGAGAGAGAGCTGGAGTGTCAGAGCCAGGAATAATATAATTGGTCCAATTAGAGATGTGTAATGGTCACCAGAGCTTGATAATGGAGAGATGGAAGAGAGGAGAGGAAGGTGGTAGCTGGTAGAAACGTGACACAAGCATCAGGGTAAATACAGGATGTTCCAAACGTGTTTACCAGGCAGTTTGGAACATTTTCCGGATTATTTTAGAATGGAGACGGTCCAAGAAGGTGAAATGTAATATGGTCTCATTGAGTATTATGTTGAGAAGGAGTACTGGAGGAGGATGGTTAACGAGCAGAACAGCTGCACCTCCTCACCACTGCTGAATGAATAATGGGAAAGGGCTATGCCCAATTTTCTGACATGCAAGCCGAGATTTAATTTCAGAATTGGTTAAAGTTAGGTTACGATTAGGGTTAGGGTTAAGGGTTAAATTGGGGTCAGTTTTCAATTTTGGCTAGTCGGTTTGCACGTCAGAAAATCTGTAAAGTTTCCCAAAACAGTGCCCTCATGATGCCTCTAGGTTTTACCAGGGGCTGGTCTAGTGCTAGTGCACATTACCCTGGAGGCAGCGGTTTGATCCCCAGTCCTGCTGCTCACCATCTGTGCTGTCTATCCTCCTGAGACCAAGCAATTCATTTTTGTCCTCTGTAATGGACATTAGTTATTGGTCCGTATCTCTAAGACAATATATGTCACTGCGTTAAGTCTTGTTGTCCCTTTGAGAGGACATTATGGACTTTTCAATGACATCGCACGTGTGGGCATGTCACCTTGATCATCTTTTCTTCCTCGTTCTTCAAAATGGCTACCATCACAATTACCATCACAATTAGCACATTTTATGGTAAGTTTTCATTTTGTAAATATCCTTTTTCTGAGTTTAAAATTCTAATAGTTTCTAGTAGGTAAATCTCAGGAATAGTTTGGTGAGTTTTCAGAGCAGCGGGATCATTTCTTCACATGAAATAAGAGGTAAATAAGAGCATGTTAATGAATGTCCTCTGTAGTGGACATCAGGATGTGATAACTATATTTTTTACCTACTGTAACCATCCGCTATAATGTCCACCACAGTGCACGTACAATAAAATAAAATAAGCTTAAACATTTTTCTTTGTAACATCTTTTTGTCAACCTTAACACTTCTGTGATGTAAAAAATAAATACATTCCCAAACTTTTTTTAGCTTGGTCTCATGAGGCTATATCTGCCAATAAAATCTATACAAATAAAAAAATACCTTCCAATACAATCTACATAATTAGAGCACATCATTTGCTTCACAGTTGCTATCAATGGAGGTTTTGAATAATACTGTATGGCATAATGTCATCAAGCAAAAACACGCTCTCCTTCAGTTGTGGATGTAAATGTGGACATTCTGAGTATGACTTATTCACTTGCGATTTTTGTTGCATCAGGCTTTGTTTCACTGACGCAGTAGTAGAAAGGGATTATTGTTGCATCAGGCTTTGTTTCACTGACGCAGTAGTAGAAAAGGATTTTTGTTTCAACAGGCTTTGTTTCACTGACGCAGTAGTAGAAAATGATTTTTGTTTCATCAGGCTTTGTTTCACTGACGCAGTAGTAGAAAAGGATTTTTGTTTCAACAGGCTTTGTTTCACTGACGCAGTAGTAGAAAATGATTTTTGTTTCATCAGGCTTTGTTTCACTGACGCAGTAGTAGAAAAGGATTTTTGTTGCATCAGGCTTTGTTTCACTGACGCAGTAGTAGAAAAGGATTTTTGTTTCAACAGGCTTTGTTTCACTGACGCAGTAGTAGAAAGGGATTATTGTTGCATCAGGCTTTGTTTCACTGATGCAGTAGTAGAAAAGGATTTTTGTTTCAACAGGCTTTGTTTCACTGATGCAGTAGTAGAAAAGGATTTTTGTTTCAACAGGCTTTGTTTCACTGATGCAGTAGTAGAAAAGGATTTTTGTTTCAACAGGCTTTGTTTCACTGACGCAGTAGTAGAAAGGGATTTTTGTTTCAACAGGCTTTGTTTCACTGACGCAGTAGTAGAAAAGGATTATTGCCTGATTGCATAAATGTGTTTCCATTCGTGTCCTGCAGCCACACTGTCCCGTTCCTATTGATCTAACAGTCCAGTCATGTTGTGGTGCTTGGCTGCAGGCCGTAGGCTGTGCAAGTAGAGTACCAGCCTACTCACTGAAACAACCAGGATGTTTAAGGCCAGGCTGGCAGCACGAACCAGACATACTAGGATTAAACAAGGCACCTCCATGACATGACAGGGAGAGAGACACACCATGTGGTGGTGTCACTGGCGTTGGTTGTCACACATGGTGTGTTGTGGGTCGATGGAGCGCAGTGAGTTGTGGTGGTCACAGTGGTGGTGCCGCGGTGAGAACACACCGACCTGATTCTCTTAAATAACCACATCCCTGATACATAAGGCATCAACGGTGAAAGATTTCACAGTTTGGTTCAGTTCCAAAAGGGTACGATACTGGCTTAGCTTTGATTTCTGCCGTTTCTCCCCCTCCCCCCATGATTTTTGTTGTATTTCTCTACATTTAAAAAAAGATTTTCAACAAAATACAGCATGTATCCTCCACAGTTTCCTCATCAGCCACCGTCCACATGCTGCTGCTGCTGACGGTACAGTGAGGTCACTACATGACTGTCTTCTTTTCAATCATTGAGCTGCACTTGATTGACCTTGGAAAGGATTCAATCCGGGCCGTGTTTACTTTGAATGCTATCTCAGAGACTGTGGTAATGTTGTTTAAACTGCCTTGAAATGGTGCATAGTCGAAAAGTGGCGATCAGATTGAATCCCGGACCTTTTTATAGTACAATGGAACCAGCTCAATGTTTTTGAAAGTAAACCAATACTATTTGAACCCAGGTCTGCCTATGTCGCCAGCTCCCAGATCTGTGTGCGCTGACCATAGGACGAGTTGGCTATACAGCACAAACAGGTCTGGGACCAGTCTAAGGTCTGCCATCCCATATGCCTCCTGGTTCCCATGGTGGGGCATACAGAGAGTGCTGGCTGGTAGCAGCAGTGGAAGGTATCACTCTCTGTAATTCCTGACCCCGTCTGTCCCTGGGTGTTCTCCCCTCCTGGAGGAAAAAGACAGTTTACATTTAGAGCCCAGCTGTCCTAATGGAAACATCCATAGTCCCCAGCGACCCTGGGTGAATAGACACTGCACTGCACTCATCGAAACAGCCTCCATACAAGTCTGTGCCTGTTTGTGACCCAACAACAAGGAGCTAAAAAGGAGCCCCTTTGGAGATAGTAGTATAAATAAACGTCTTTAATGCTCAGTTCACCATCTCTTTCCCTTTCTCCTTTCTCTCTCTAGACCCCCTCTTTCCCTCTAACTCACTCCCTCTTCCTTTCTCTTGTTCTGTTTGAGGTCTGGACACAAGGCTTTGCGTGCATATGGGTCACTCTTGACGTAGCAGCAGGAAAGGTTACCTAATATCAACAAACCCCCAGACACAACAGTCAAATGGTAGTGCTACTTTGTTCTCAGAGAGTCGCGCCTGCAACAGCTGCTACATCTTATGACCCAATATTAGACTCTATAGCTGCTACATCTTATGACCCAATATAAGACTCTATAGCTGCTACATCTTATGACCCAATATTAGACTCTATAGCTGCTACATCTTATGACCCAATATTAGACTCTATAGCTGCTACATCTTATGACCCAATATAAGACTCTATAGCTGCTACATCTTATGACCCAATATTAGACTAAATAGCTGCTACATCTTATGACCCAATATAAGACTCTATAGCTGCTACATCTTATGACCCAATATTAGACTCTACAGCTGCTACATCTTATGACCCAATATTAGACTCAACAGCTGCTACATCTTATGACCCAATATTAGACTCAACAGCTGCTACATCTTATGACCCAATATAAGACTCTATAGCTGCTACATCTTATGACCCAATATAAGACTCTATAGCTGCTACATCTTATGACCCAATATTAGACTCAACAGCTGCTACATCTTATGACCCAATATTAGACTCTATAGCTGCTACATCTTATGACCCAATATTAGACTCTATAGCTGCTACATCTTATGACCCAATATTAGACTCTATAGCTGCTACATCTTATGACCCAATATTAGACTCAACAGCTGCTATATCTTATGACCCAATATTACACTCTATAGCTGCTACATCTTATGACCCAATATTAGACTCTATAGCTGCTACATCTTATGACCCAATATTAGACTCTATAGCTGCTACATCTTATGACCCAATATAAGACTCTATAGCTGCTACATCTTATGACCCAATATTAGACTCTATAGCTGCTACATTTTATGACCCAATAAAAGACTCTATAGCTGCAACAACTTATGACCCAATATTAGACTCAACAGCTGCTACATCTTATGACCCAATATTAGACTCTATAGCTGCTACATCTTATGACCCAATATTAGACTCTATAGCTGCTACATCTTATGACCCAATATAAGACTCTATAGCTGCTACATCTTATGACCCAATATTAGACTCTATAGCTGCTACATCTTATGACCCAATATTAGACTCTATAGCTGCTACATCTTAGGACCCAATATAAGACTCTATAGCTGCTACATCTTATGACCGAATATAAGACTCTATAGCTGCTACATCTTATGACCCAATATTAGACTCTGTAGGTGCTACATCTTATGACCCAATATTAGACTCTATAGCTGCTACATCTTATGACCCAATATTAGACTCTATAGCTGCTACAACTTATGACCCAATATTAGACTCTATAGCTGCTACATCTTATGACCCAATATAAGACTCTATAGCTGCTACATCTTATGACCCAATATAAGACTCAACAGCTGCTACATCTTATGACCCAATATTAGACTCTATAGCTGCTACATCTTATGACCCAATATTAGACTCTATAGCTGCTACATCTTATGACCCAATATAAGACTCTATAGCCGCTACATCTTATGACCCAATATAAGACTCTATAGCTGCTACATCTTATGACCCAATATTAGACTCTATAGCTGCTACATCTTATGACCCAATATTAGACTCTATAGCTGCTACATCTTATGAACCAATATAAGACTCTATAGCTGCTACATCTTATGACCCAATATTAGACTCTATAGCTGCTACATCTTATGACCCAATATTAGACTCTATAGCTGCTACATCTTATGACCCAATATAAGACTCTATAGCTGCTACATCTTATGACCCAATATTAGACTCTATAGCTGCTACATCTTATGACCCAATATTAGACTCTATAGCTGCTACATCTTATGACCCAATATAAGACTCTATAGCTGCTACATCTTATGACCCAATATTAGACTCTATAGCTGCTACATCTTATGACCCAATAGAAGACTCTATAGCTGCTACATCTTATGACCCAATATTAGACTCTACAGCTGCTACATCTTATGACCCAATATTAGACTCAACAGCTGCTACATCTTATGACCCAATATTAGACTCAACAGCTGCTACATCTTATGACCCAATATAAGACTCTATAGCTGCTACATCTTATGACCCAATATAAGACTCTATAGCTGCTACATCTTATGACCCAATATTAGACTCAACAGCTGCTACATCTTATGACCCAATATTAGACTCTATAGCTGCTACATCTTATGACCCAATATTAGACTCTATAGCTGCTACATCTTATGACCCAATATTAGACTCTATAGCTGCTACATCTTATGACCCAATATTAGACTCAACAGCTGCTATATCTTATGACCCAATATTACACTCTATAGCTGCTACATCTTATGACCCAATATTAGACTCTATAGCTGCTACATCTTATGACCCAATATTAGACTCTATAGCTGCTACATCTTATGACCCAATATAAGACTCTATAGCTGCTACATCTTATGACCCAATATTAGACTCTATAGCTGCTACATTTTATGACCCAATAAAAGACTCTATAGCTGCAACAACTTATGACCCAATATTAGACTCAACAGCTGCTACATCTTATGACCCAATATTAGACTCTATAGCTGCTACATCTTATGACCCAATATTAGACTCTATAGCTGCTACATCTTATGACCCAATATAAGACTCTATAGCTGCTACATCTTATGACCCAATATTAGACTCTATAGCTGCTACATCTTATGACCCAATATTAGACTCTATAGCTGCTACATCTTAGGACCCAATATAAGACTCTATAGCTGCTACATCTTATGACCGAATATAAGACTCTATAGCTGCTACATCTTATGACCCAATATTAGACTCTGTAGGTGCTACATCTTATGACCCAATATTAGACTCTATAGCTGCTACATCTTATGACCCAATATTAGACTCTATAGCTGCTACAACTTATGACCCAATATTAGACTCTATAGCTGCTACATCTTATGACCCAATATAAGACTCTATAGCTGCTACATCTTATGACCCAATATAAGACTCAACAGCTGCTACATCTTATGACCCAATATTAGACTCTATAGCTGCTACATCTTATGACCCAATATTAGACTCTATAGCTGCTACATCTTATGACCCAATATAAGACTCTATAGCCGCTACATCTTATGACCCAATATAAGACTCTATAGCTGCTACATCTTATGACCCAATATTAGACTCTATAGCTGCTACATCTTATGACCCAATATTAGACTCTATAGCTGCTACATCTTATGAACCAATATAAGACTCTATAGCTGCTACATCTTATGACCCAATATTAGACTCTATAGCTGCTACATCTTATGACCCAATATTAGACTCTATAGCTGCTACATCTTATGACCCAATATAAGACTCTATAGCTGCTACATCTTATGACCCAATATTAGACTCTATAGCTGCTACATCTTATGACCCAATATTAGACTCTATAGCTGCTACATCTTATGACCCAATATAAGACTCTATAGCTGCTACATCTTATGACCCAATATTAGACTCTATAGCTGCTACATCTTATGACCCAATATAAGACTCTATAGCTGCTGCAACTTATGACTCAATATTAGACTCTATAGCTGCTACATCTTATGACCCAATATTAGACTCTATAGCTGCTACATCTTATGACCCAATATTAGACTCTATAGCTGCTACATCTTATGACCCAATATTAGACTCAACAGCTGCTACATCTTATGACCCAATATAAGACTCAACAGCTGCTACATCTTATGACCCAATATAAGACTCTATAGCCGCTACATCTTATGACCCAATATTAGACTCTATAGCTGCTACATCTTATGACCCAATGTAAGACTCTATAGCTGCTACATCTTATGACCCAATATAAGACTCTATAGCTGCTACATCTTATGACCCAATATAAGACTCTATAGCTGCTACAGCTTATGACCCAATATTAGACTCTATAGCTGCTACATCTTATGACCCAATATTAGACTCTATAGCTGCTACATCTTATGACCCAATATTAGACTCAACAGCTGCTACATCTTATGACCCAATATTAGACTCAACAGCTGCTACATCTTATGACCCAATATAAGACTCTATAGCCGCAACATCTTATGACCCAATATTAGACTCTATAGCTGCTACATCTTATGACCCAATATTAGACTCTATAGCTGCTACATCTTATGACCCAATATTAGACTCTATAGCTGCTACAGCTTATGACCCAATATTAGACTCTATAGCTGCTACATCTTATGACCCAATATTAGACTCTATAGCTGCTACATCTTATGACCCAATATTAGACTCTATAGCTGCTACAGCTTATGACCCAATATTAGACTCTATAACTGCTACATCTTATGACCCAATATTAGACTGTATAGCCGCTACATCTTATGACCCAAAATTAGACTCTATAGCCGCTACATCTTATGACCCAATATAAGACTCTATAGCTGCTACATCTTATGACCCAATATTAGACTCTATAGCTGCTACATCTTATGACCCAATATTAGACTCTATAGCTGCTACATCTTATGACGCAATATTAGACTCTATAGCTGCTACATCTTATGACCCAATATAAGACTCTATAGCTGCTACATCTTATGACCCAATATTAGACTCTATAGCTGCTACATCTTATGACCCAATATAAGACTCTATAGCTGCTACATCTTATGACCCAATATAAGACTCTATAGCTGCTACATCTTATGACCCAATATTAGACTCTATAGCTGCTACATCTTATGACCCAATATTAGACTCTATAGCTGCTACATCTTATGACCCAATATAAGACTCTATAGCTGCTACATCTTATGACCCAATATAAGACTCAACAGCTGCTACATCTTATGACCCAATATTAGACTCTATAGCTGCTACATCTTATGACCCAATATTAGACTCTATAGCTGCTACATCTTATGACCCAATATAAGACTCTATAGCCGCTACATCTTATGACCCAATATAAGACTCAACAGCTGCTACATCTTATGACCCAATATTAGACTCTATAGCTGCTACATCTTATAAACCAATATAAGAATCTATAGCTGCTACATCTTATGACCCAATATTAGACTCTATAGCTGCTACATCTTATGACCCAATATAAGACTCTATAGCCGCAACATCTTATGACCCAATATTAGACTCTATAGCTGCTACATCTTATGACCCAATATAAGACTCAATAGCTGCTACATCTTATGACCCAATATTAGACTCTATAGCTGCTACAGCTTATGACCCAATATTAGACTCTATAACTGCTACATCTTATGACCCAATATCAGACTCTATAGCTGCTACATCTTATGACCCAATATAAGACTCAATAGCTGCTACATCTTATGACCCAATATTAGACTCTATAGCTGCTACAGCTTATGACCCAATATTAGACTCTATAGCTGCTACATCTTATGACCCAATATTAGACTCAACAGCTGCTACATCTTATGACCCAATATAAGACTCAATAGCTGCTACATCTTATGACCCAATATTAGACTCTATAGCTGCTACATCTTATGACCCAATATTAGACTCTATAGCTGCTACATCTTATGACCCAATATTAGACTCTATAGCTGCTACATCTTATGACCCAATATTAGACTCTATAGCTGCTACATCTTATGACCCAATATTAGACTCTATAGCTGCTACATCTTATGACCGAATATTAGACTCTATAGCTGCTACATCTTATGACCCAATATTAGACTCAACAGCTGCTACATCTTATGACCCAATATTAGACTCAACAGCTGCTACATCTTATGACCCAATATTAGACTCATCAGCTGCTACATCTTATGACCCAATATAAGACTCTATAGCCACTACATCTTATGACCCAATATTAGACTCTATAGCTGCTACATCTTATGACCCAATATAAGACTCTATAGCTGCTACATCTTATGACCCAATATTAGACTCTATAGCTGCTACATCTTATGACCCAATATTAGACTCTATAGCTGCTACATCTTATGACCCAATATTAGACTCTATAGCTGCTACAGCTTATGACCCAATATTAGACTCTATAGCTGCTACATCTTATGACCCAATATTAGACTCTATAGCTGCTACATCTTATGACCCAATATTAGACTCTATAGCTGCTACATCTTATGACCCAATATTAGACTCTATAGCTGCTACAGCTTATGACCCAATATTAGACTCTATAGCTGCTACATCTTATGACCCAATATTAGACTCTATAGCTGCTACATCTTATGACCCAATATTAGACTCTATAGCTGCTACATCTTATGACCCAATATTAGACTTTATAGCTGCTACATCTTATGACCCAATGTAAGACTCTATAGCTGCTACATCTTATGACCCAATATAAGACTCTATAGCTGCTACATCTTATGACCCAATATTAGACTCTATAGCTGCTACATCTTATGACCCAATATAAGACTCTATAGCTGCTACAGCTTATGACCCAATATTAGACTCTATAGCTGCTACATCTTATGACCCAATATTAGACTCTATAGCTGCTACATCTTATGACCCAATATTAGACTCAACAGCTGCTACATCTTATGACCCAATATTAGACTCAACAGCTGCTACATCTTATGACCCAATATAAGACTCTATAGCCGCAACATCTTATGACCCAATATTAGACTCTATAGCTGCTACATCTTATGACCCAATATAAGACTCAATAGCTGCTACATCTTATGACCCAATATTAGACTCTATAGCTGCTACAGCTTATGACCCAATATTAGACTCTATAACTGCTACATCTTATGACCCAATATCAGACTCTATAGCTGCTACATCTTATGACCCAATATAAGACTAAATAGCTGCTACATCTTATGACCCAATATTAGACTCTATAGCTGCTACAGCTTATGACCCAATATTAGACTCTATAGCTGCTACATCTTATGACCCAATATTAGACTCTATAGCTGCTACATCTTATGACCCAATATAAGACTCAATAGCTGCTACATCTTATGACCCAATATTAGACTCTATAGCTGCTACATCTTATGACCCAATATTAGACTCTATAGCTGCTACATCTTATGACCCAATATTAGACTCTATAGCTGCTACATCTTATGACCCAATATTAGACTCTATAGCTGCTACAGCTTATGACCCAATATTAGACTCTATAGCTGCTACATCTTATGACCCAATATTAGACTCTATAGCTGCTACATCTTATGACCCAATATTAGACTCTATAGCTGCTACATCTTATGACCCAATATTAGACTCTATCGCTGCTACAGCTTATGACCCAATATTAGACTCTATAGCCGCAACATCTTATGACCCAATATTAGACTCTATAGCTGCTACATCTTATGACCCAATATTAGACTCTATAGCTGCTACATCTTATGACCCAATATTAGACTTTATAGCTGCTACATCTTATGACCCAATGTAAGACTCTATAGCTGCTACATCTTATGACCCAATATAAGACTCTATAGCTGCTACATCTTATGACCCAATATTAGACTCTATAGCTGCTACATCTTATGACCCAATATAAGACTCTATAGCTGCTACAGCTTATGACCCAATATTAGACTCTATAGCTGCTACATCTTATGACCCAATATTAGACTCTATAGCTGCTACATCTTATGACCCAATATTAGACTCAACAGCTGCTACATCTTATGACCCAATATTAGACTCAACAGCTGCTACATCTTATGACCCAATATAAGACTCTATAGCCGCAACATCTTATGACCCAATATTAGACTCTATAGCTGCTACATCTTATGACCCAATATAAGACTCAATAGCTGCTACATCTTATGACCCAATATTAGACTCTATAGCTGCTACAGCTTATGACCCAATATTAGACTCTATAACTGCTACATCTTATGACCCAATATCAGACTCTATAGCTGCTACATCTTATGACCCAATATAAGACTCAATAGCTGCTACATCTTATGACCCAATATTAGACTCTATAGCTGCTACAGCTTATGACCCAATATTAGACTCTATAGCTGCTACATCTTATGACCCAATATTAGACTCTATAGCTGCTACATCTTATGACCCAATATAAGACTCAATAGCTGCTACATCTTATGACCCAATATTAGACTCTATAGCTGCTACATATTATGACCCAATATAAGACTCTATAGCCGCTACATCTTATGACCCAATATAAGACTCAACAGCTGCTACATCTTATGACCCAATATTAGACTCTATAGCTGCTACATCTTTTAAACCAATATAAGAATCTATAGCTGCTACATCTTATGACCCAATATTAGACTCTATAGCTGCTACATCTTATGACCCAATATTAGACTCTATAGCTGCTACATCTTATGACCCAATATAAGACTCTATAGCTGCTACATCTTATGACCCAATATAAGACTCTATAGCTGCTACATCTTATGACCCAATATAAGACTCTATAGCTGCTACATCTTATGACCCAATATTAGACTCTATAGCTGCTACATCTTATTACCCAATATAAGACTCTATAGCTGCTACAACTTATGACCCAATATTAGACTCTATAACTGCTACATCTTATGACCCAATATTAGACTCTATAGCTGCTACATCTTATGACCCAATATTAGACTCTATAGCTGCTACATCTTATTACCCAATATAAGACTCTATAGCTGCTACAACTTATGACCCAATATTAGACTCTATATCTGCTACATCTTATGACCCAATATTAGACTCTATAGCTGCTACATCTTATGACCCAATATTAGACTCTATAGCTGCTACATCTTATGACCCAATATTAGACTCTATAGCTGCTACATCTTATGACCCAATATAAGACTCTATAGCTGCTACATCTTATGACCCAATATTAGACTCTATAGCTGCTACATCTTATGACCCAATATAAGACTCTATAGCTGCTACATCTTATGACCCAATATTAGACTCTATAGCTGCTACATCTTATGACCCAATATTAGACTCTATAGCTGCTACATCTTATGACCCAATATAAGACTCTATAGCTGCTACATCTTATGACCCAATATAAGACTCAACAGCTGCTACATCTTATGACCCAATATTAGACTCTATAGCTGCTACATCTTATGACCCAATATTAGACTCTATAGCTGCTACATTTTATGACCCAATATTAGACTCTATAACTGCTACATCTTATGACCCAATATTAGACTGTATAGACGCTACATCTTATGACCCAATATTAGACTCTATAGCCGCTACATCTTATGACCCAATATAAGACTCTATAGCTGCTACATCTTATGACCCAATATTAGACTCTATAGCTGCTACATCTTATGACCCAATATTAGACTCTATAGCTGCTACATCTTATGACCCAATATTAGACTCTATAGCTGCTACATCTTATGACCCAATATAAGACTCTATAGCTGCTACATCTTATGACCCAATATTAGACTCTATAGCTGCTACATCTTATGACCCAATATAAGACTCTATAGCTGCTACATCTTATGACCCAATATTAGACTCTATAGCTGCTACATCTTATGACCCAATATTAGACTCTATAGCTGCTACATCTTATGACCCAATATAAGACTCTATAGCTGCTACATCTTATGACCCAATATAAGACTCAACAGCTGCTACATCTTATGACCCAATATTAGACTCTATAGCTGCTACATCTTATGACCCAATATTAGACTCTATAGCTGCTACACCTTATGACCCAATATAAGACTCTATAGCCGCTACATCTTATGACCCAATATAAGACTCAACAGCTGCTACATCTTATGACCCAATATTAGACTCTATAGCTGCTACATCTTATAAACCAATATAAGACTCTATAGCTGCTACATCTTATGACCCAATATTAGACTCTATAGCTGCTACATCTTATGACCCAATATAAGACTCTATAGCTGCTACATCTTATGACCCAATTTAAGACTCTATAGCTGCTACATCTTATGACCCAATATTAGACTCTGTAGCTGCTACATCTTATGACCCAATATAAGACTCTATAGCTGCTACATCTTATGACCCAATATTAGACTCTATAGCTGCTACATCTTATGACCCAATATAAGACTCTATAGCTGCTACAACTTATGACCCAATATTAGACTCTATATCTGCTACATCTTATGACCCAATATTAGACTCTATAGCTGCTACATCTTATGACCCAATATTAGACTCTATAGCTGCTACATCTTATGACCCAATATTAGACTCAACAGCTGCTACATCTTATGACCCAATATTAGACTCAACAGCTGCTACATCTTATGACCCAATATAAGACTCTATAGCCGCTACATCTTATGACCCAATATTAGACTCTATAGCTGCTACATCTTATGACCCAATATAAGACTCTATAGCTGCTACATCCTATGACCCAATATTAGACTCTATAGCTGCTACATCTTATGACCCAATATTAGACTCTATAGCTGCTACATCTTATGACCCAATATTAGACTCAACAGCTGCTACATCTTATGACCCAATATTAGACTCAACAGCTGCTACATCTTATGACCCAATATTAGACTCAACAGCTGCTACATCTTATGACCAAATATAAGACTCTATAGCCACTACATCTTATGACCCAATATTAGACTCTATAGCTGCTACATCTTATGACCCAATATAAGACTCAATAGCTGCTACATCTTATGGCCCAATATTAGACTCTATAGCTGCTACAGCTTATGACCCAATATTAGACTCTATAACTGCTACATCTTATGACCCAATATCAGACTCTATAGCTGCTACATCTTATGACCCAATATAAGACTCAATAGCTGCTACATCTTATGACCCAATATTAGACTCTATAGCTGCTACATCTTATGACCCAATATTAGACTCTATAGCTGCTACATCTTATGACCCAATATTAGACTCTATAGCTGCTACATCTTATGACCCAATATTAGACTCTATAGCTGCTACATCTTATGACCCAATATAAGACTCTATAGCCGCTACATCTTATAACCCAATATAAGACTCAATAGCTGCTACATCTTATGACCCAATATTAGACTCTATAGCTGCTACAGCTTATGACCCAATATTAGACTCTATAGCTGCTACATCTTATGACCCAATATTAGACTCTATAGCCGCTTCATCTTATTACCCAATATTAGACTCTATAGCCGCTACATCTTAT
Source organism: Salmo trutta (assembly GCF_901001165.1). Taxonomy (NCBI): domain Eukaryota; kingdom Metazoa; phylum Chordata; class Actinopteri; order Salmoniformes; family Salmonidae; genus Salmo; species Salmo trutta. The sequence goes on along the minus strand of NC_042957.1, from coordinate 74,295,500 downwards.
GACCCAATATAAGACTCTATAGCTGCTACATCTTATGACCCAATATTAGACTCTATAGCTGCTACATCTTATGACCCAATATTAGACTCTATAGCTGCTACATCTTATGACCCAATATAAGACTCTATAGCCGCTACATCTTATGACCCAATATAAGACTCAATAGCTGCTACATCTTATGACCCAATATTAGACTCTATAGCTGCTACAGCTTATGACCCAATATTAGACTCTATAGCTGCTACATCTTATGACCCAATATAAGACTCAGTAGCTGCTACATCTTATGACCCAATATTAGACTCTATAGCTGCTACAGCTTATGACCCAATATTAGACTCTATAGCTGCTACATCTGATGACCAAAATATTAGACTCTATAGCTGCTACATCTGATGACCCAATATTAGACTCTATAGCCGCTACATCTTATGACCCAATATTAGACTCTATAGCTGCTACATCTTATGACCCAATATTAGACTCTATAGCTGCTACATCTTATGACCCAATATTGGACTCTATAGCTGCTACATCTTATGAGCCAATATTAGACTCTATAGCTGCTACATCTTATGACCCAATATTAGACTCTATAGCTGCTACATCTTATGACCCAATATTAGACTCTATAGCTGCTACATCTGATGACACGTTATAAGACTCAATAGACAGAAGTGTTTTTTTTCCTGTGGTGGACAGTGATTGCCAGAGTTTATGTTCAAGTGGTCCGAATGGATGGCAAAGGTGAATCAAGGATTGTAGAGGGAGGAGGGAGAGGAGAATAAAGGCTGGTGTAAATAACTGTTGAGTTGAGGAGGAAGAGAACGAAGGCAGGTGTAAATAACTGTTGAGTTGAGGAGGGAGAGGAGAACGAAGGCAGGTGTAAATAACTGTTGAGTTGAGGAGGAAGAGGAGAACGAAGGCAGGTGTAAATAACTGTTGAGTTGAGGAGGAAGAGAACGAAGGCAGGTGTAAATAACTGTTGAGTTGAGGAGGAAGAGGAGAACGAAGGCAGGTGTAAATAACTGTTGAGTTGAGGAGGGAGAGGAGAACGAAGGCAGGTGTAAATATCTGTTGAGTTGACGAGGAAGAGGAGAACGAAGGCAGGTGTAAATAACTGTTGAGTTGAGGAGGGAGAGGAGTACGAAGGCAGGTGTAAATAACTGTTGAGTTGAAGAGGAAGAGGAGAACGAAGGCAAGTGTAAATAACTGTTGATTTGAGGAGGAAGAGAACGAAGGCAGGTGTAAATAACTGTTGAGTTGAGGAGGAAGAGAACAAAGGCAGGTGTAAATAACTGTTGAGTTGAGGAGGAAGAGGAGAACGAAGGCAGGTGTAAATAACTGTTGAGTTGAGGAGGGAGAGGAGAATGAAGGCAGGTGTAAATAACTGTTGAGTTGAGGAGGAAGAGAACGAAGGCAGGTGTAAATAACTGTTGAGTTGAGGAGGAAGAGAATGAAGGCAGGTGTAAATAACTGTTGAGTTGAGGAGGAAGAGGAGAACGAAGGCAGGTGTAAATAACTGTTGAGTTGCGGAGGAAGAGGGGAACGAAGGCAGGTGTAAATAACTGTTGATTTGAGGAGGAAGAGGAGAACGAAGGCAGGTGTAAATAACTGTTGATTTGAGGAGGAAGAGGAGAACGAAGGCAGGTGTAAATAACTGTTGAGTTGAGGAGGAAGAGAACGAAGGCAGGTGTAAATAACTGTTGAGTTGAAGAGGAAGAGGAGAACGAAGGCAGGTGTAAATAACTGTTGAGTTGAGGAGGAAGAGAACGAAGGCAGGTGTAAATAACTGTTGAGTTGAGGAGGAAGAGGAGAACGAAGGCAGGTGTAAATAACTGTTGAGTTGAGGAGGAAGAGAACGAAGGCAGGTGTAAATAACTGTTGAGTTGAGGAGGAAGAGGAGAACGAAGGCAGGTGTAAATAACTGTTGAGTTGAGGAGGAAGAGAACGAAGGCAGGTGTAAATAACTGTTGAGTTGAGGAGGGAGAGGAGAACGAAGGCAGGTGTAAATAACTGTTGAGTTGAGGAGGAAGAGGACAACGAAGGCAGGTGTAAATAACTGTTGAGTTGAGGAGGAAGAGGAGAACGAAGGCAGGTGTAAATAACTGTTGAGTTGAGGAGGAAGAGAACGAAGGCAGGTGTAAATAACTGTTGAGTTGAGGAGGAAGAGGAGAACGAAGGCAGGTGTAAATAACTGTTGAGTTGAGGAGGGAGAGGAGAACAAAGGCAGGTGTAAATAACTGTTGAGTTGAGGAGAACGAAGGCAGGTGTAAATAACTGTTGAGTTGAGGAGGAAGAGGAGAACGAAGGCAGGTGTAAATATCTGTTGAGTTGACGAGGAAGAGGAGAACGAAGGCAGGTGTAAATAACTGTTGAGTTGAGGAGGGAGAGGAGTACGAAGGCAGGTGTAAATAACTGTTGAGTTGAAGAGGAAGAGGAGAACGAAGGCAAGTGTAAATAACTGTTGATTTGAGGAGGAAGAGAACGAAGGCAGGTGTAAATAACTGTTGAGTTGAGGAGGAAGAGAACAAAGGCAGGTGTAAATAACTGTTGAGTTGAGGAGGAAGAGGAGAACGAAGGCAGGTGTAAATAACTGTTGAGTTGAGGAGGGAGAGGAGAATGAAGGCAGGTGTAAATAACTGTTGAGTTGAGGAGGAAGAGAACGAAGGCAGGTGTAAATAACTGTTGAGTTGAGGAGGAAGAGAACGAAGGCAGGTGTAAATAACTGTTGAGTTGAGGAGGAAGAGGAGAACGAAGGCAGGTGTAAATAACTGTTGAGTTGCGGAGGAAGAGGGGAACGAAGGCAGGTGTAAATAACTGTTGATTTGAGGAGGAAGAGGAGAACGAAGGCAGGTGTAAATAACTGTTGATTTGAGGAGGAAGAGGAGAACGAAGGCAGGTGTAAATAACTGTTGAGTTGAGGAGGAAGAGAACGAAGGCAGGTGTAAATAACTGTTGAGTTGAAGAGGAAGAGGAGAACGAAGGCAGGTGTAAATAACTGTTGAGTTGAGGAGGAAGAGAACGAAGGCAGGTGTAAATAACTGTTGAGTTGAGGAGGAAGAGGAGAACGAAGGCAGGTGTAAATAACTGTTGAGTTGAGGAGGAAGAGAACGAAGGCAGGTGTAAATAACTGTTGAGTTGAGGAGGAAGAGGAGAACGAAGGCAGGTGTAAATAACTGTTGAGTTGAGGAGGAAGAGAACGAAGGCAGGTGTAAATAACTGTTGAGTTGAGGAGGGAGAGGAGAACGAAGGCAGGTGTAAATAACTGTTGAGTTGAGGAGGAAGAGGACAACGAAGGCAGGTGTAAATAACTGTTGAGTTGAGGAGGAAGAGGAGAACGAAGGCAGGTGTAAATAACTGTTGAGTTGAGGAGGAAGAGAACGAAGGCAGGTGTAAATAACTGTTGAGTTGAGGAGGAAGAGGAGAACGAAGGCAGGTGTAAATAACTGTTGAGTTGAGGAGGGAGAGGAGAACAAAGGCAGGTGTAAATAACTGTTGAGTTGAGGAGGAAGAGGAGAACGAAGGCAGGTGTAAATAACTGTTGAGTTGAGGAGGAAGAGGAGAACGAAGGCAGGTGTAAATAACTGTTGAGTTGAGGAGGAAGATGAGAACGAAGGCAGGTGTAAATAACTGTTGAGTTGAGGAGGAAGAGAACGAAGGCAGGTGTAAATAACTGTTGAGTTGAGGAGGAAGAGAACGAAGGCAGGTGTAAATAACTGTTGAGTTGAAGAGGAAGAGGAGAACGAAGGCAGGTGTAAATAACTGTTGAGTTGAGGAGGAAGAGGAGAACGAAGGCAGGTGTAAATAACTGTTGAGTTGCGGAGGAAGAGAACGAAGGCAGGTGTAAATAACTGTTGAGTTGAAGAGGAAGAGGAGAACGAAGGCAGGTGTAAATAACTGTTGAGTTGAGGAGGAAGAGGAGAACGAAGGCAGGTGTAAATAACTGTTGAGTTGAGGAGGAAGAGGAGAACGAAGGCAGGTGTAAATAACTGTTGAGTTGAGGAGGAAGAGAACGAAGGCAGGTGTAAATAACTGTTGAGTTGAGGAGGAAGAGAACGAAGGCAGGTGTAAGTAATATAACAGGAGGGTTATTGAGTTGTGTAGTGATGGAGGCAGCCAGGTGAGGTGAATATTGTGTGGGATTAGTGCCACATAAATGGAATAGGAACTAGCTAGCTTAATAGTTCATATTTGCGAGCTAGCTCTGCATATTCAGCTAGTGTGTGTGCGCGATTGACTGGCTTAAACTCACGTCAGTTATGTTCATTGAGTGCCTTTCAGACAGTAGATACGACCCCTCTGTTACCTTGCCAACTAAGGAACTGGCAGTGGATCAAACCATTGTGAGGCAAAGGGTGGGGGGGGTCGCAATCTTTTGAAACTTAAAAACGCGCTATTAAGTGTCTATAACCAGCACAATTGCTTTCATTGCGTATTATTAATATTATTTAAATTACATAGTTATGTTTCAATGATATATTGGGGGGGACAAATCATATTTTCCCCAGGATGGGGGGGTTGTGTCCCCCCCGGGATTTCCGCCCCTGGTTGAAGTATAGCTCTGTCTGTTCTGATGGCATATTGAAGTATAGCTCTGTCCGTTCTGAAGACATGTTGAAGTATTGCTCTGTCTGTTCTGAAGACATTTTGAAGAATAGCTCTGTCTGCTCTGAAGACATGTTGAAGTATAGCTCTGTCTGCTCTGAAGACATGTTGAAGTATAGCTCTGTCTGTTCTGAAGGCATGTTGAAGTATAGCTCTGTCTGCTCTGAAGGCATGTTGAAGTATAGCTCTGTCTGTTCTGAAGGCATGTTGAAGTATAGCTCTGTCTGTTCTGAAGACATGTTGAAGTAAAGCTCTGTCTGTTCTGAAGACATGTTGAAGTAAAGCTCTGTCTGTTCTGAAGACATGTTGAAGTATAGCTCTGTCTGTTCTGAAGACATGTTGAAGTATAGCTCTGTCAGCTCTGAAGACATGTTGAAGTATAGCTCTGTCCGTTCTGAAGACATGTTGAAGTATTGCTCTGTCTGTTCTGAAGACATGTTGAAGTATAGCTCTGTCTGCTCTGAAGACATGTTGAAGTATAGCTCTGTCTGCTCTGAAGACATGTTGAAGTATAGCTCTGTCTGTTCTGAAGGCATGTTGAAGTATAGCTCTGTCTGCTCTGAAGGCATGTTGAAGTATAGCTCTGTCTGTTCTGAAGGCATGTTGAAGTATAGCTCTGTCTGTTCTGAAGACATGTTGAAGTAAAGCTCTGTCTGTTCTGAAGACATGTTGAAGTAAAGCTCTGTCTGTTCTGAAGACATGTTGAAGTATAGCTCTGTCTGTTCTGAAGACATGTTGAAGTATAGCTCTGTCTGCTCTGAAGACATGTTGAAGTATAGCTCTGTCTGTTCTGAAGACATGTTGAAGTATAGCTCTGTCTGTTCTGAAGACATGTTGAAGTATAGCTCTGTCTGTTCTGAAGGCATGTTGAAGTATAGCTCTGTCTGTTCTGAAGGCATGTTGAAGTATAGCTCTGTCTGTTCTGAAGGTATGTTGAAGTATAGCTCTGTCTGCTCTGAAGGCATGTTGAAGTATATCTCTGTCTGTTCTGAAGACATGTTGAAGTATAGCTCTGTCTGCTCTGAAGACATGTTGAAGTATAGCTCTGTCCTGAAGACATGTTGAAGTATAGCTCTGTTCTGAAGGCATATTGAAGTATAGCTCTGTCTGTTCTGAAGACATGTTGAAGTATAGCTCTGTTCTGAAGACATGTTGAAGTATAGCTCTGTCTGTTCTGAAGACATGTTGAAGTATAGCTCTGTCTGTTCTGAAGACATGTTGAAGTATAGCTCTGTCTGTTCTGAAGGCATGTTGAAGTATAGCTCTGTCTGCTCTGAAGACATGTTGAAGTATAGCTCTGTCTGTTCTGAAGACATGTTGAAGTATAGCTCTGTTCTGAAGACATGTTGAAGTATAGCTCTGTCTGCTCTGAAGGCATGTTGAAGTATATCTCTGTCTGTTCTGAAGGCATGTTGAAGTATAGCTCTGTCTGTTCTGAAGGCATGTTGAAGTATAGCTCTGTCTGTTCTGAAGGCATGTTGAAATATAGCTCTGTCTGTTCTGAAGGCATATTGAAGTATAGCTCTGACTGTTCTGAAGGCATGTTGAAGTATAGCTCTGTCTGTTCTGAAGGCATGTTGAAGTATAGCTCTGTCTGTTCTGAAGACATGTTGAAGTATAGCTCTGTCTGCTCTGAAGACATGTTGAAGTATAGCTTTGTCCTGAAGGCATGTTGAAGTATAGCTCTGTCTGTTCTGAAGACATGTTGAAGTATAGCTCTGTCTGCTCTGAAGACATGTTGAAGTATAGCTCTGTCCTGAAGACATGTTGAAGTATAGCTCTGTTCTGAAGGCATATTGAAGTATAGCTCTGTCTGTTCTGAAGACATGTTGAAGTATAGCTCTGTTCTGAAGACATGTTGAAGTATAGCTCTGTCTGTTCTGAAGACATGTTGAAGTATAGCTCTGTCTGTTCTGAAGACATGTTGAAGTATAGCTCTGTTCTGAAGACATGTTGAAGTATAGCTCTGTCTGTTCTGAAGACATGTTGAAGTATAGCTCTGTCTGTTCTGAAGACATGTTGAAGTATAGCTCTGTCTGTTCTGAAGGCATGTTGAAGTATAGCTCTGTCTGTTCTGAAGACATGTTGAAGTATAGCTCTGTCTGTTCTGAAGACATGTTGAAGTATAGCTCTGTCTGTTCTGAAGACATGTTGAAGTATAGCTCTGTCTGCTCTGAAGGCATGTTGAAGTATAGCTCTGTCTGTTCTGAAGACATGTTGAAGTATAGCTCTGACTGCTCTGAAGGCATATTGAAGTATAGCTCTGTCTGTTCTGAAGGCATGTTGAAGTATAGCTCTGTCTGTTCTGAAGACATGTTGAAGTATAGCTCTGTCTGTTCTGAAGACATGTTGAAGTATAGCTCTGTCTGTTCTGAAGACATGTTGAAGTATAGCTCTGTCTGTTCTGAAGGCATGTTGAAGTATAGCGGGGATTGATCAGAAACCAGATCAGGAACTGTTATGGTGTCCATATTAGGAAGTGACTCTGACACAACTTCCATAAACATAGGACTGTCTATGGACACCGTGAACTATCCTATCCATACTTCATATTTACATTCAATTCAATTTGATTCAACTAAGGAAACATTGGCAAATCACAAATAGTAATACAACATCAAGTACACAAACATCACATCAGCCCATTACGTCCCAACTAAAGGGGATCCTTGGTAGTGGAGGAGACTAAAGATGATCCTTGGTAGTGGAGGAGACTAAAGGGGATCATTGGTAGTGGAGGAGACTAAAGGGGATCCTTGGTAGTGGAGGAGACTAAAGGGGATCCTTGGTAGTGGAGGAGACTAAAGATTATCATTGGTAGTGGAGGAGACTAAAGATGATCCTTGGTAGTGGAGGAGACTAAAGATGATCCTTGGTAGTGGAGGAGAGTAAAGATTCTCCTTGGTAGTGGAGGAGACTAAAGATTCTCCTTGGTAGTGGAGGAGACTAAAGATTCTCCTTGGTAGTGGAGGAGAGTAAAGATTCTCCTTGGTAGTGGAGGAGACTAAAGATTCTCCTTGGTAGTGGAGGAGACTAAAGATTCTCCTTGGTAGTGGAGGAGAGTAAAGATTCTCCTTGGTAGTGGAGGAGAGTAAAGATTCTCCTTGGTAGTGGAGGAGACTAAAGATTCTCCTTGGTAGTGGAGGAGAGTAAAGATTCTCCTTGGTAGTGGAGGAGAGTAAAGATTCTCCTTGGTAGTGGAGGAGAGTAAAGATTCTCCTTGGTAGTGGAGGAGACTAAAGATTCTCCTTGGTAGTGGAGGAGAGTAAAGATTCTCCTTGGTAGTGGAGGAGACTAAAGATTCTCCTTGGTAGTGGAGGAGACATTTGCATCGCCCTTTGTCAGCTATGCACCTTTTGAAAGCAATTTTCACACACTTGCGGAGACGGCATTCACGGTACACACTGCATATGTCGGCTAAATCGGAAATTACCTTTCAATGTCAAGCGCTTATAACGCGGATCTACTGCTGTTCAGACTGAATCCCGGCCCTAGTCTACCATTGGTAAAATAACACAATTCACACAAATAATCCAGACACAGTTCTGGGTAAGGAAAGCATGTGCTGCCTGTCTTTGAAAGCAATCTCTCCCAAGTGTGACAGTGACAGAGGTCTCCCAGACCAGTGTTTCCCAACCCTGGTCCTCCAGTTCCCCCAACAGTACCTCCAACCCTGGTCCTCCAGTTCCCCCAACAGTACCTCCAACCCTGGCCCTCCAGTTCCTGGAGTGGCCTAGCCAGTCTCCAGACCTTAATCCCATAGAAAATCTATGGAGTGAGCTGAAGGTTCGAGTTGCCAAACGTCAGCCTCGAAACCTTAATGACTTGGAGAAGATCTGCAAAGAGGAGTGGGACAAAATCCCTCCTGAGATGTGTGCAAACCTGGTGGCCAACTACAAGAAACGTCTGACCTCTGTGATTGCCAACAAGGGTTTTGCAACCAAGTACTAAGTCATGTTTTGCAGAGGGGTCAAATACTTATTTCCCTCATTAAAATGCTAATCATTTTATAACATTTTTGACATGCGTTTTTCTTGATTGTTTTGTTGTTATTCTGTCTCTCACTGTTCAAATAAACCTACCATTAAAATTATAGACTGATCAGCAAACGTACAAAATCAGCAGGGGATCAAATACTTTTTTCCCTCACTGTACGAGTCCATTTCTTATCCCTATTCAAACATAATCTTTTGCTCATTGGTGTGGGGAGATGTGTCCCTCTCTGTCCAGTTAGGTCGTATCTGGACCAGTCCAATTTGACAACTCCCTTTGGTTTAAGAGCACCTCAAGATGCTAATGTGGCGTAAAGCCTGTTTAAATGGACAGGTCCTCAGACTGCATGCCTTATGTGTGTTGTAAGGGAGTAGTAGTCAACATCAAGAGATCAGCAGAGCATTGATTACCTGAGACCTGCCTGCTGTAACACTAACCCTTCTCTTTTCTCCAAGGACTTCCTGAAATGGAGGCCTTCTCCGGTTACCTGTCCCAGAGAGGAAGAGGCGAAGCGAGAGGGATAGCTGGGCCCAAAATCTGTCTTCCCCAGCAGGTGGCATTTAAAACATTAAAAAAACGTTTTAAAAAATGTATTGCTGCATGTGGCTTGATTGATCTAATAGAAGTTTCATAATGATTAGGCTGTTACGAGTGTACTGATAGAAGTAGGACACGTGACATCCCGGTAACTTGGAGAAAAAACACTTAATATTGGAGTTGTGGCAGTTCTCACAAGGGTATCTGCCCACTCATTGGCTAGAATGGTCCCACCTGATCTTGCCTCCTCCTGACTGCCTAAATACATTTATTTTCATTTTTAGAGTGACCAATGGTGTATTTGGTCAATATAATGGATAATCTGTGCCTATCATTTAGATTGTAAAATGTTCCTGTTTGTTTCTGTTACATTGTCATTATAGTCATTTAGCAGACGCTCTTATCCAGAGTGACTTTCAGGAGCATTTACAGTTAAGTGCCTTGCTCAAGGACACATTGACACTGATTTTTTTCACCTAGTTGGCTTGGGGATTTGAACCATCGACCTTTCAGTTACTGGCCCAATGCTGGCCCAATGCTCTCTGTGTATTTTGGTTTAATAATACTGTATCATACAGCAGCCTACTGCATGTTTACCCCTTTATACTGTGTTATATACTGTATCATACAGCAGCCTACTGCATGTTTACCCCTTTATACTGTGTTATATACTGTATCATACAGCAGCCTCCTGCATGTTTACCCCTTTATACTGTGTTATATATTGTATCATACAGCAGCCTACTGCATGTTTACCCTTTATACTGTGTTATATACTGTATCATACAGCAGCCTACTGCATGTTTACCCCCTTATACTGTGATATATACTGTATCATACAGCAGCCTACTGCATGTTTACCCCCTTATACTGTGTTATATACTGTATCATATGTGGCGGATGAATCAGAATTAGTTGGGTAACATAGATAATTAAGATGTTTTATTAGCATAATATGTTTATGTGAGATACTTGTCATTAGAAACTATTCTTTTGGACTCTGGTGTCTTTTAGTTGCACCTTTCCCTTAGCTAGGACTCAGTGACTTGGAGCCCAGAGAGGGGAGAGGTCAGACTTGTCTTTGACATATCTCTGTTGCTATGCAGAATATCAGACAGGAAGGAGGACAAAATTGAACATTGTCTTCATATGTGAATGTGTCTTTACCTATTCTTAAACCATGTGAAGAGATGGTGTGATTAATGGGGAACCAATTATTTGTCTCCACAATGTCTGTGTGCAAGTCACTCCCCTCAGTGAGCTTGTCCAGGAGTGGGATCAAGAGGGGGTTTACTTGAGATGGGAGTATCTAGAGTTGACAATTGATATATGCCATTGGATGAGATGGTGTTTTTGTACTATGAAGTACCAGGAACGAGATTAGAACCTCGTCATTAGGGACCAAACTGAACGATAATTTAAAGTGAATGTTATCTGGGATACTCCTTTCTCAAGTATAAGGTCCCTTTGTGAACAGTTCCTAAGATTTGTTGTTTGTCATGTACGTTGAGAGGGGTGGATCTTGGGTATAAAGCTCTTTGTACTTATGTGTAGTCACTTTTCAATGGTTCATTAGAGATAGCGCATCATTGAAAGTCAAGTGCTTTTGCAAAAGTATCTTAATTATTAAAGATGTAGTTTACGTATAACTCTGACTGGTGTGTGAAGTTTGTAACTCTCCTCATTTGGTAATGCTGAAATTAGCCACCACATATACAGCAGCTTACTGCATGTTTACCCCTTTATACTGTGTTATATACTGTATCATACAGCAGCCTACTGCATGTTTACCCCTTTATACTGTGTTATATACTGTATCATACAGCAGCCTACTGCATGTTTACCCCTTTATACTGTGTTATATACTGTATCATACAGCAGCCTACTGCATGTTTACCCCCTTTATACTGCGTTATATACTGTAAGTCTGTACAGTAGAAAGTTGTTAAATATATGTTTTAGATGTAATATACTGTATGTCTGTGCAGTAGGTTGTTAAATAGATGTTATATACTGTGTGTCTGTGCAGTAGGTTGTTAAATAGATGTTTTAGATGTTATATACTGTGTCTGTGCAGTAGGTTGTTAAATAGATGTTTTAGATGTTATATACTGTGTCTGTGCAGTAGGTTGTTAAATAGATGTTTTAGATGTTATATACTGTGTCTGTGCAGTAGGTTGTTAAATAGTTGTTTTAGATGTTATATACTGTGTCTGTGCAGTAGGTTGTTAAATAGATGTTTTACATGTTATATACTGTGTATACTCACTCCCTCTTCACTCTCTCCCTCTTCACTCCCTCCCAGGAGTCATCTCTCACTGTAATCATTCATTGTTGTCTCTCACTGTATTTCTGCTTCAACCCAACATAAGCCACCTCTATAATCTCAGGCCGAACAAGGGACACAATTGTGGGATGACGCAACTGATCTAACCTATGTACAGTAACCTGCTGGAGAATGAAAAGTAGTAGTATAATACATGGACACACACACACACACACACACACAGTAACATTCATTATGGTTAGGAGTAGGGTTGCACATAGCCGTTTGATTCATGATTAAACGCACCCCATGGTGGTTTCATTCAGAACAGTTGCACTACCACAACAATACCGTTGCTTTTCCTCCAATTTATGGCATTATTTTGATTCTAAACCACTGTTGGATCACACAGTGTTCATTATGACACCCATGATGTGATGAATTCTTCCATACTAGCTGAATTAGGCTTTTCTATTATTTATGTATTTGAACTTTATGAGTTATTGGAAAGATTTGAAAACATACACTGAGTGTTCAACACATTAAGAACACCTTCCTAATATTGAGTTGCACCCCCCCACATTTCCCTCAGAACAGCCTCAATTCGTCGGGGCATGGACTCTACAATGTGTCGAAAGCGTTTCACAGCGATGCTGGCCCATGCTTCCCAGAGTTGTGTCAAGTTGGCTGGATGTCATTTGGGTGGTGGACCATGGTACACACAGGAAACTGTTGACCGTGAAAAACCAAGCAGCGTTGCAGTTCTTGACACATACCAGTGCGCCTGGCACCTACTACCATACCCCGTTTAAAGGCACTTACGTATTTTGTCTTGCCTATTCACCCTCTAAATGGCACACATACACATACAGTGAGGGAAAAAAGTATTTGATCCCCTGATGATTTTGTACGTTTGCCCACTGGCAAAGAAATGATCAGTCTATAATGTTAATGGTAGGTTTATTTGAACAGTGAGAGACAGAATAACAACAAAACAATCCAGAAAAACGCATGTCAAAAATGTTATAAAATGATTTGCATTTTAATTACAGAAAAAAAATGTATGAAATGAAATGTATGCATTCACTACTGTAAGTCGCTCTGGATAAGAGCATCTGCTAAATGACTAAAATGTAAAATGTAAAATGTTAATGAGGGAAATAAGTATTTGACCCCTCTGCAAAACATGACTTAGTACTTGGTGGCAAAACCCTTGTTGGCAATCACAGAGGTCAGACGTTTCTTGTAGTTGGCCACCAGGTTTGCACACATCTCAGGAGGGATTTTGTCCCACTCCTCTTTGCAGATCTTCTCCAAGTCATTAAGGTTTCGAGGCTGACGTTTGGCAACTCGAACCTTCAGCTCCCTCCACAGATTTTCTATGGGATTAAGGTCTGGAGACTGGCTAGGCCACTCCAGGACCTTAATGTGCTTCTTCTTGAGCCACTCCTTTGTTGCCTTGGTCGTGTGTTTTGGGTCATTGTCATGCTGGAATACCTATCCACGACCCATTTTCAATGCCCTGGCTGAGGGAAGGAGGTTCTCACCCAAGATTTGACGGTACATGGCCCCGTCCATCGTCCCTTTGATGCGGTGAAGTTGTCCTGTCCCCTTAGCAGAAAAACACCCCCAAAGCATAATGTTTCCACCTCCATGTTTGACGGTGGGGATGGTGTTCTTAGGGTCATAGGCAGCATTCCTCCTCCAAACACGGCAAGTTGAGTTGATGCCAAAGAGCTCCATTTTGGTCTCATCTGACCACAACACTTTCACCAGTTGTCCTCTGAATCATTCAGATGTTCAATGGCAAACTTCAGACGGGCATGTATATGTGCTTTCTTGAGCAGGGGGACCTTGCGGGCACTGCAGGATATCAGTCCTTCACGGCGTAGTGTGTTACCAATTGTTTTCTTGGTGACTATGGTCCCAGCTGCCTTGAGATCATTGACAAGATCCTCCCGTGTAGTTCTGGGCTGATTCCTCACCGTTCTCATGATCATTGCAACTCCACGAGGTGAGATCTTGCATGGAGCCCCAGGCCGAGGGAGATTGACAGTTCTTTTGTGTTTCTTCCATTTGCGAATAATCGCACCAACTGTTGTCACCTTCTCACCAAGCTGCTTGGCGATGGTCTTGTAGCCCATTCCAGCCTTGTGTAGGTCTACAATCTTGTCCCTGACATCCTTGGAGAGCTCTTTGGTCTTGGCCATGGTGGAGAGTTTGGAATCTGATTGATTGATTGCTTCTGTGGACAGGTGTTTTTTATACAGGTGACAAACTGAGATTAGGAGCGCTCCCTTTAAGAGTGTGCTCCTAATCTCAGGTCGTTACCTGTATAAAAGACACCTGGGAGCCAGAAATCTTTCTGATTGAGAGGGGGTCAAATACTTATTTCCCTCATTAAAATGCAAATCAATTTATAACATTTCTGACATGCGTTTTTCTGGATTATTTTGTTGTTATTCTGTCTCTCACTGTTCAAATAAACCTACCATTAAAATGATAGACTGATAATTTCTTTGTCAGTGGGCAAACGTACAAAATCAGCAGGAGATCAAATACTTTTTCCCTCACTGTATGTCATTCTTAATGTTTTGTACACTCAGTGTATATTACAATGATGACCTGGTTATTAGGGTTGCAGAGTAATATCATATCATCAGCAATCAGCACTCTGCCACTGAGGAGCCTCACTACACCCACTGGGCCAACTGTTTCCTTGCACTGAGCAGCCTGTCACCGTGGGAACGTGGTACCAATCACCCACCCACCAGGCTGCGACCCAGGCGATAGGCCACCTTCACATTTCACATTGACGGGAGAGAGGAGGGATAATCGTATCTATAAAAAAAAGGAGGAGGTAATATCAACCATCTGCCTGGGCGAGGGGATTTCTGTTCATCTGACACGACACTATGATCAGGGCTCCAGTAACCCTTTCCCTCTCTGCCAGGGTTTGGGCTCAATCAATGTTACCACTTGATTGGATCCTTTAATCTCGTTTGTTCTGTTTGAATTCAATCTAAAGTCAGAGGGAGGTGGATCAACTCTGTACTCACATGATCTGGTACTCCTGTGACTGTTACTCTGTGACTGTTACTCTGTAACTGTTACTCTGTGACCGGGGTTCAATCCCCACATCAACCCTTCATGCCCCCTCTCTGTCTGTTGCTCATGAGGCCTACCTCTAGTGAAAAGGATTCTCCAATTTTTAAAGGGGAAATACACAGATGACACAATAACAAAGTGTTTTCCCCACCACTGTTTCACTAAAAAGCTGAGGGACGGGCTGGATAAATGTAATCACCCTCAAATTCATAGACAGAGCTATTGATGCAAGGGCTGACTATCCATGATATCAACACTACGTGTTAAATATGTTTTAACACCATGAAGGGTTTGTTTACGTTTACTTTGTTTACAAACATTGGAGTAAAACAAGCTTATATTTTGGGTTTTGATGGGGTACGACAGTTAAACTAAGCTCATGAGGCATTTATAAGTTATATTATTCAAAAACAAATTGGTACATATCATTAAGTTGATCTAGCAACTGCAGATTGCCTCTTTAAAGGATGAACTTTCAAAATAAGGTATGTTTCCATGGTGATAGCAGTTAATAGCAGTTTACATTTACATTTACATTTACATTTAAGTCATTTAGCAGACGCTCTTATCCAGAGCGACTTACAAATTGGTGCATTCACCTTATGATATCCAGTGGAACAACCACTTTACAATAGTGCATCTAAATCTTTTAAGGGGGGGGGGTTAGAAGGATTACTTTATCCTATCCCAGGTATTCCTTAAAGAGGTGGGGTTTCAGGTGTCTCCGGAAGGTGGTGATTGACTCTGCTGTCCTGGCGTCGTGAGGGAGCTTGTTCCACCATTGGGGTGCCAGAGCAGCGAACAGTTTTGACTGGGCTGAGCGGGAACTGTGCTTCCTCAGAGGTAGGGAGGCGAGCAGGCCAGAGGTGGATGAACGCAGTGCCCTTGTTTGGGTGTAGGGCCTGATCAGAGCCTGAAGGTACGGAGGTGCCGTTCCCCTCACAGCTCCGTAGGCAAGCACCATGGTCTTGTACCGGATGCGAGCTTCAACTGGAAGCCAGTGGAGAGAGCGGAGGAGCGGGGTGACGTGAGAGAACTTGGGAAGGTTGAACACCAGACGGGCTGCGGCGTTCTGGATGAGTTGTAGGGGTTTAATGGCACAGGCAGGGAGCCCAGCCAACAGCGAGTTGCAGTAATCCAGACGGGAGATGACAAGTGCCTGGATTAGGACCTGCACCGCTTCCTGTGTGAGGCAGGGTCGTACTCTGCGAATGTTGTAGAGCATGAACCTACAGGATCGGGTCACCGCCTTGATGTTAGTGGAGAACGACAGGGTGTTGTCCAGGGTCACGCCAAGGTTCTTAGCACTCTGGGAGGAGGACACAAGGGAGTTGTCAACCGTGATGGCGAGATCATGGAACGGGCAGTCCTTCCCCGGGAGGAAGAGCAGCTCCGTCTTGCCGAGGTTCAGCTTGAGGTGGTGATCCGTCATCCACACTGATATGTCTGCCAGACATGCAGAGATGCGATTCGCCACCTGGTTATCAGAAGGGGGAAAGGAGAAGATTAATTGTGTGTCGTCTGCATAGCAATGATAGGAGAGACCATGTGAGGATGTGACAGAGCCAAGTGACTTGGTGTAAAGCGAGAATAGGAGAGGGCCTAGAACAGAGCCCTGGGGGACACCAGTGGTGAGAGCACGTGGAGCGGAGACAGATTCTCGCCACGCCACCTGGTAGGAGCGACCTGTCAGGTAGGACGCAATCCAAGCGTGGGCCGCGCCGGAGATGCCCAGCTCGGAGAGGGTGGAGAGGAGGATCTGATGGTTCACAGTATCAAAGGCAGCAGATAGGTCTAGAAGGATGAGAGCAGAGGAGAGAGAGTTAGCTTTAGCAGTGCGGAGAGCCTCCGTGACACAGAGAAGAGCAGTCTCAGTTGAATGCCCAGTCTTGAAACCTGACTGATTAGGATCAAGAAGGTAATTCTGAGAGAGATAGCAGGAGAGCTGGCCAAGGACGGCACGTTCAAGAGTTTTGGAGAGAAAAGAAAGAAGCGATACTGGTCTGTAGTTGTTGACATCGGAGGGATCGAGTGTAGGTTTTTTCAGAAGGGGTGCAACTCTTGCTCTCTTGAAGACGGAAGGGACGTAGCCAGCGGTCAAGGATGAGTTGATGAGCGAGGTGAGGTAGGGGAGAAGATCTCCGGAAATGGTCTGGAGAAGAGAGGAGGGGATAGGGTCAAGCGGGCAGGTTGTTGGGCGGCCGGCCGTCACAAGACACGAGATTTCATCTGGAGAGAGAGGGGAGAAAGAGGCCAAAGCACAGGGTAGGGCAGTGTGAGCAGGACCAGCGGTGTCGTTTGACTTAACAAACGAGGATCGGATGTCGTCGACCTTCTTTTCAAAATGGTTGACGAAGTCATCCTCAGAGAGGGAGGGGGGGGGGGGGGGGAGGAGGATTCAGGAGGGAGGAGAAGGTGGCAAAGAGCTTCCTAGGGTTAGAGGCAGATGCTTGGAATTTAGAGTGGTAGAAAGGGGCTTTAGCAGCAGAGACAGAAGAGGAAAATGTAGAGAGGAGGGAGTGAAAGGATGCCAGGTCCGCAGGGAGGCGAGTTTTCCTCCATTTCCGCTCGGCTGCCCGGAGCCCTGTTCTGTGAGCTCGCAATGAGTCGTCGAGCCACGGAGCAGGAGGGGAGGACCGAGCCGGCCTGGAGGATAGGGGACATAGAGAGTCAAAGGATGCAGAAAGGGAGGAGAGGAGGGTTGAGGAGGCAGAATCAGGAGATAGGTTGGAGAAGGTTTGAGCAGAGGGAAGAGATGATAGGATGGAAGAGGAGAGAGTAGCGGGAGAGAGAGAGCGAAGGTTGGGACGGCGCAATACCATCCGAGTAGGGGCAGAGTGAGAAGTGTTGGATGAGAGCGAGAGGGAAAAGGATACAAGGTAGTGGTCGGAGACTTGGAGGGGAGTTGCAATGAGATTAGTGGAAGAACAGCATCTAGTAAAGATGAGGTCAAGCGTATTGCCTGCCTTGTGAGTAGGGGGGGAAGGTGAGAGGGTGAGGTCAAAAGAGGAGAGGAGTGGAAAGAAGGAGGCAGAGAGGAATGAGTCAAAGGTAGACGTGGGGAGGTTAAAGTCACCCAGAACTGTGAGAGGTGAGCCATCCTCAGGAAAGGAACTTATCAAGGCGTCAAGCTCATTGATGAACTCTCCAAGGGAACCTGGAGGGCGATAAATGATAAGGATGTTAAGCTTGAAAGGGCTGGTAACTGTGACAACATGGAATTCAAATGAGGAGATAGACAGATGGGTCAGGGGAGAAAGAGAGAATGTCCACTTGGGAGAGATGAGGATTCCAGTGCCACCACCCCGCTGGCTCGATGCTCTAGGGGTATGCGAGAACACGTGGGCAGACGAGGAGAGAGCAGTAGGAGTAGCAGTGTTATCTGTGGTAATCCATGTTTCCGTCAGCGCCAGGAAGTCTAGGGACTGGAGGGTAGCATAGGCTGAGATGAACTCAGCCTTGTTGGCCGCAGACCGGCAGTTCCAGAGGCTGCCGGAGACCTGGAACTCCACGTGGGCCGTGCGCGCTGGGACCACCAGGTTAGAGTGGCAGCGGCCACGCGGTGTGAAGCGTTTGTATGACCTGTGCAGAGGGGAGAGAACAGGGATAGACAGACACATAGTTGACAAGCTACAGAAGAGGCTACGCTAATGCAAAGGAGATTGGAATGACAAGTGGACTACATGTCTCGAATGTTCAGAAAGTTAAGCTTACGTTGCAAAAATCTTATTGACTAAAATGACGAAAATGATACAGTACTGCTGGCTGGTGGAGAAGGCTAGCTAGCAGTGGCTGCGTTGTTGACTTTGTTTGAACGTGTAGCTGGCTAGGTAACCTCGATAGTTTCAGTACTACACCTTGTCATGATACAAAAGCAACTATGTAGCTAGCTAACATAACACTAATCAAGACGTTCCTTTGTAATGTATTTAGTTTCTACAATGCTGCTCGTCGGTAATAGTTGGCTAGGTTTGGAAAAATGGCGTCGCGGGGGACGAAAATAGCTGGCTAGCTAACCTCGATAATTACTCTAAACTACACAATTATCAAGCTATGACAAAGACAACTATGTAGCTAGCTAGCTAACACTGCACTAGTCAAATCGTTCCGTTGTAATGTATTAGTATCTACAGCGCTGCTAGTCGGTAACGGTTGGCTAGCTAGCAGTGGGTTTGATGATGACTAGGTGTGGACTAAGTCTGGAGTCTGGAGTTTCCAACTCCTATAGAATTCTATGGGTTTGAGAAGATCATACATTACAGGGAGTCTCTTAACCTTGGGCTCAGCAGATGACCTATCATGGTCAAGTTCAGGGGAGTAACATTTGTTATGGTTGGCTTCAAGTAAAGTATTATTTCTGTATATTTGCTGCTACTATCCAGTGTTGCGTTGCTACCCGTTTTAATGAATTAACAATCCAATAGCAGAATCTGTTAATTTCTTGTCCAATGATAGAAAAGTCCTTGATCTGAGCATCCAATAAAAAGAGTCCTTACAAGGCTATCAACCACTCAGCTACTGAGGAATGTGGTCAGTGGTCGCCTCTGGAGAGACTGACCAACAGTGACCATTACAGCAGGCAGAAAGGGAGCAACAGCGGCATCTCAAGTGAAAACAAAGATTTGGCGAATCCCAGCTGCTTAAACCAGCTCCACTTACTTCCTGATTGGTCGCCAACACCAATAGCACCCTAAAAATAGTCATGAAATGGCATATGATTAACTTTCAAACATCAACAAGGACAATGGGATCCCCACATACAGACACAGCAGACAGTAGACATAAACAACATGTAAAAACCTCTTACTCACACCCCTCCCTCTCTCCTCCTTGTTGACATATTCACCTGAACCTCCACACACCCATCACATCAACACCTCCACACTAATCTAGGCAGGTTGGCATTTATTGGGATGAATCTTTTCCTGGAGGCAGCTCTGCAGAGTGGTCACTAGCTGGCCTAACCACAAAGTCATAACATCTGATTTTAAACATAACCCTAACCTTAACCACATTGCTAAACTTGTGCCTAACAGTTTGGTTTTCATGCATGTTTATTGATATAGCTGGCCCATCTAGCGGAACCACTCAGCTCTGCCTCCAGGACAAGATTCATCTCAATAAACGTCAACCTGCTTTCTCTACACCCCCTGCTCTTTCTCTCTCTCTCTCTCTCTCTCTCTCTCTCTCTCTCTCTCTCTCTCTCTCTCTCTCTCTCTCTTTCTCTCTCGCTCTATTTTTGCCTCTGGAGGATTCCAAAGTGGCACTGACGTCAGCGGTTGCCAGGACCGTGATAACCCCAGATGGCCCGGTGGGCCTGGCTTTGTGCCACTTTCAGGTGTAGAGAGAAGTTTGGCCTCAGGGGGGTTGTGTGGCACTGTGCAGTGGAAATATCAAATGTTCTTTCACAATGAACAATCTGAACATCTACACAACATGGTGTGGCAAGCAACTTGTCTATTGTTAAGAAACATGGCAGGTCATCAGAAATTCACAGGACGTTATGACCGCTTTGTTATAATTTAAACTGCCTGCATAATGCCCCTCTGAGGAGTGTTTCAGGTCTACAGAATGCCCCTCTGAGGAGTGTTTCAGGTCTACAGAATGCCCCTCTGAGGAGGGTTTCAGATCTGCATAATGCCCCTCTGAGGAGTGTTTCAGGTCTACAGAATGCCCCTCTGAGGAGTGTTTCAGGTCTACAGAATGCCCCTCTGAGGAGTGTTTCAGGTCTACAGAATGCCCCTCTGAGGAGTGTTTCAGGTCTACAGAATGCCCCTCTGAGGAGTGTTTCAGGTCTACAGAATACCCCTCCGAGGAGTGTTTCAGGTCTACAGAATGCCCCTCTGAGGAGTTTTTCAGGCCTGCATAATGCCCCTCTGAGGAGTGTTTCAGGTCTGTAGAATGCCCCGCTGAGGAGTGTTTCAGGTCTACAGAATGCCCCTCTGAGGAGTGTTTCAGGTCTACAGAATGCCCCTCTGAGGAGTGTTTCAGGTCTACAGAATGCCCCTATGAGGAGTGTTTCAGGTCTACAGAATGCCTCTCTGAGGAGTGTTTCAGGTCTACAGAATGCCCCTCTGAGGAGTGTTTCAGGTCTACAGAATGCCCCTCTGAGGAGTGTTTCAGGTCTACAGAATGCCCCTCTGAGGAGTGTTTCAGGTCTACAGAATGCCCCTCTGAGGAGTGTTTCAGGTCTACAGAATGCCCCTCTGAGGAGGGTTTCAGATCTACAGAATGCCCCTCTGAGGAGTGTTTCAGATCTACAGAATGCCCCTCTGAGGAGTGTTTCAGGTCTACAGAATGCCCCTCTGAGGAGTGTTTCAGATCTACAGAATGCCCCTCTGAGGAGTGTTTCAGGTCTACAGAATGCCCCTCTGAGGAGTGTTTCAGGTCTACAGAATGCCCCTCTGAGGAGTGTTTCAGGCCTGCATAATGCCCCTCTGAGGAGTGTTTCAGGTCTACAGAATGCCCCTCTGAGGAGGGTTTCAGGTCTACAGAATGCGTCTTTGAGGAGTGTTTCAGATCTACAGAATGCCCCTCTGAGGAGTGTTTCAGGTCTACAGAATGCCCCTCTTAGGAGTGTTTCAGGTCTACGGCATGCCCCTCTGAGGAGTGTTTCAGGTCTACAGAATGCCCCTCTGAGGAGTGTTTCAGGTCTACAGAATGCGTCTTTGAGGAGTGTTTCAGGTCTACAGAATGCCCCTCTGAGGAGTGTTTCAGGTCTACAGAATGCCTCTTTGAGGAGTGTTTCAGGTCTGTAGAATGCCTCTTTGAGGAGTGTTTCAGGTCTGTAGAATGCCTCTTTGAGGAGTGTTTCAGGTCTGTAGAATGGCTCTTTGAGGAGTGTTTCAGGTCTGTAGAATGCCTCTTTGAGGAGTGTTTCAGGTCTGTAGAATGGCTCTTTGAGGAGTGTTTCAGGTCTGTAGAATGCCCCTCTGAGGAGTGTTTCAGTTCTGTAGAATGCCCCTTTGAGGAGGGTTTCAGGTCTGTAGAATGCCTCTTTGAGGAGTGTTTCAGGTCTGTAGAATGCCTCTTTGAGGAGTGTTTCAGGTCTACAGAATGGCTCTTTGAGGAGTGTTTCAGGTCTGGAGAATGCCTCTTGAGGAGTGTTTCAGTTCTGTAAAAAGCCCCTTTGAGGAGTGTTTCAGGTCTGTAGAATGCCCCTTTGAGGAGTGTTTCAGGTCTGTAGAATGCCTCTTTGAGGAGGGTTTCAGGTCTGTAGAATGCCTCTTTGAGGAGTGTTTCAGGTCTACAGAATGCCTCTTTGAGGAGTGTTTCATATTAAAACACATATGACTCCATGTCCTCACTATGGACTGAATGCTCTTTGCTGCTGGTGCTGCTCTAACCGGTATTTCAGCAGGCCCAGTGAATGGAAACAGCCTGATGTGTCCAACACACTGTTGCTGTCATTGGTTTCTCTTTTTACTCCCCAGAGTCATGATACCCTCAGCTGGCAAAGACTGGGCCAATGTAAGTGTTGACAGGCCTGCGTGTGTGTGTGTGTGTGTGTGTGTGTGTGTGTGTGTGTGTGTGTGTGTGTGTGTGTGTGTGTGTGTGTGTGTGTGTGTGTGTGTGTGTGTGTGTGTGTGTGTGTGTGTGTGTGTGTGTGTGTGTGTGTGTGTGTGTGTGTGTGTGTGTGGGGGGGGGGGGTTGTATTTCAGACTTGTCAGACCTCTTTCCTATATCCAATATCAAAATGTTCCAGTGTAAGTGAAAGCTTCTGTAAATAGCTTTCTCCCCCCTTCTCTGTATCTCTGGCACAAACAAACAAACACACACACACACTCAGCTCCTATGCTGTGTGCTGGGTCACCCCATCAACTCAGTGATATTGACACATGCCAAGATGTCTGCCTTCCATTAGAGCCCTCTTTTAGCATCTTCTTTTCATCCCCCACTGAAACCACACCAGCCTCCATCCATCCCTCTTCATCTCTCTCCCTGGCATGGAGGAGCCCAATGGGTATAATCCCAGAAAGTTGTTTCTACAAGGCCTAACTACAGATATTTGTTGCTGCTGTGTTCCCTTAGGTACCTGAACCCCAGCGTACAAAACCGGCTGAAATGACGTAATTAGAACCAGATTCCAACCAGTTCTGGTTGTTAACTTGTTGTTATTGACTGGTTGTGTAATCTGATTATAATGAAGTCATCACAGCCAGCTCCGACCTCTGGGACCTGACCTCTGTGTTCTACTGTATAGCGACCAGAAAACAGTTGGTGAATCTGAGTTAGCTTGTATCTCTTTGCAACGCTACTTACTGCAGTGCGAATGCAACTCAAAGGTGAGCGGCAACTTGATCACGCTCGAAGATGACAGCTGAGGACACCATCAGCACACGGCGACGTTGAGCGGATCCTAATCAGTCAAAATGTCAGTCCACAACTATCAGCAGCATGAAAGGCGCGCACACACACACTCACACACACTCACACACACACACACACACACACACACACACACACACACACACACACACACACACACACACACACACACACACACACACACACACACACACACACACACACACACACACACACACACACACACACTGGAGGTCACCATGAAGAAGACATATAGACATATAAGACATACTCTTCATATAATTAATTAAAATGCCTTTATTTGTATGACATGTTCAATGTTAACTAAATTTAAACACTCTGACGTGTTTCGGCTGCATGGCTTCGTCAGGGAGTACTCTTTAGAACAGCTTTTTCCAATCAACCCTGATTTGAAGAGGGAGTGGTTACATAATTCATTGGAGAACACCTAGTAAGCTATACTATAGACATTAAAAAGTGAAATATTTTAGATATGTTATAAAAAATGCAAATCAAGGCTAGAAACATCACAACCCCTAGAAAGGTAGTTCTAACCTTGAATAGGATTGGGCAAAGTGGTCAGAATAGGAGAGCTGTCTATTTTATAGTACACTCGAACACAGCGAACATGGACCACAACAGTCTAAACATAGCTGAGGGAAATAGAGCAATATGTCCATTACACAGTGTATCTTGTATGAGTTGTAAGCTGGTCTTCAGCAGGGCCATCAAGTGGCTCCCTTACAGAAGTGTTGTCTTTCATCTGTCGAGAGAGGAAATAGCTGCTGCCTGCAGGTCTGGTGATGCGGAGGTAGGTTGGCCTTCTGTAAAAATATATCTGTTGGGATCACCATTTGCTCATCATTCCAAGACTAAGATTCCGTGTATCATTCTGAAAGGGTGAAGGTTCAATTCCCACAAGGATCACATACAAAATATGCATGAACTCCCTGTACGGTGTGTCGCGTCCAATAAGAGCGTCTGCTAAGTGGCATATATTCCATTCTGGGAATTTGCTGAGAAAGTACAGCGCTTTCAGGAAGTATTCATACCCTTTGACTTATTCCAAAATGTTTTGTGTTACAGCCTGAATTCAAAATGGATTAAATGTATTTTTTTCTCTCACCCATCTACACTCACCCATCTACACATATCCCATAATGACAAAGTGAAAACCTGTTCTTAGGAATTGTTGCTAATTTATTGAAAACATAAATATTTAATTTACAGAAGTATTCACACCCCTGAGTCAATACTTTGTATAAGCATCTTTGGCAGTGATTACAGCTGTGAGTCTTTCTGGGTAAGTCTCTAAGAGCTTCCACACCTGGATTGTGGAACATTTGCCCATTATTCTTTTCAAAATTCTTCAAGCTCTGTCAACTTGGTTTTTGATCATTGTTAGACAACCATTTTCAGGTATTAGATTTTCAAGTACATTTAAGTCAAAACTGTAACTCGGCCACTCAGGAACATTCACTGTCTTCTTGGTAAGCAATTGTAGTGTAGATTTGGCCTTATTTTTAGGTTATTGTCCTGCTGAAAGGTGAATTCATCTCCCAGTGTCTGGTGGAAAGCAGACTGAACCAGGTTTTCCTCTAGGATTTTGCCTATGCTTATCTCCATTCCATTTATTTTTATCCTGAAAAACTCCACAGTCCTTAAAGTTTCCAAGCATACCCATAACATGATGCAGCCACCACTATGCTTGAAAAGTGGTACTCAGTAATGTGCTGTATTGGATTTGCCCCAAACATAACACTTTGTATTCAGGACAAATAGTTTAAAAAAAAGCTTTGCTGCAAGTGTCTTGATGCAAACAGATGCATGCAATATTTTTTATTCTGTACAGGCTTCCTTCTTTTCACTCTGTCAATTAGGTTAGTATTGCAAAGTAATTACAATGTTGTTGATCCATCTTCTCCTATCCAGTCTTCTATCACAGCCATGTAACTGTTTTAAAGTCACCATTGGCCATATTGTTGAAATCCCTGAGCGGTTTCCTTCCTTTCCAGCAACTGAGTTAGGAAGGATGCCTGTATCTTTGTATTGACGGGGTGTATTGATACACCATCCAAAGTGTAATTAATAATTTCACCATGCTCAAAGGGATATTCAATGTCTGCTTTTTACATTTATAAAAACATAATTCCACTTTGACATTATGGGGTATTGTATGTAGCCCAGAGACCAAAAAATATAAATTTAATCAATTTTAAATTCAGGCTGTAACACAACAAAATGTCCAAAAAGTCAAGGGGTGTGAATACTTTCTAAAGGCACTGTCAGTAAGTGAAATTTTAGCCCAGATTTCATATCTGTCACATGTTGTTATTTATATCCTCTGACCAAGTGTATTTGGTCTGATTTAAGATCTTAACTGGAACGCAAGATCAGACATTCTAATTTGGTTGTTGGGTGACATGGGTAAGATCTCTGAAGAGGGATCCTTATCACTGATGCTGTTGAATCACTTTCCTTTTGCACTTCTCCCTGATGCCTCATCTGGGTCAGTATCAGTCAATATGAGGAGACATGGCTCAAACAGAGTCAAGGTGCAGACAAAATACAACATTCACATGGGAGGGAAACAGGCACAGCTCTCCTTTATTTAGAGTAGCTAAAAATCATCTGTCGTCATTGTCTGTCTTCACAGAGATCAAAAGCTCTGCAGCTATCAGAATAGAAAAAGCTCAAGTCTGAAAGTTTAAGGGATGGATCCAATGCGGACCACGGAAGATCCACATTACAGCATGATTGAAGATTAAAGGTCATTTCTGATTGAGACGACATATGCAGTGTTACCGTAAATGCAGTCTCTGCGAATGGAGGAACATTGCCTTTCAATTTCAATCATGCTATAGTGCGGATCGTCTGCAGTCCGGATTGAATCTAGGCCTAAATCAACAGCAACACGAGGCCACACATGAAGACAGAAACAAGGTACAACAGCACTGTTGGATTGATTCCTGCTTTGACCAGTTCCGTGTCAGTCAGTCCCTTGGGTCGTCTTCAATACACCTGCTGTAGAAAGGATGATCCGTCTGTAATCCATGGAGCGTTGCCCATGTGGCACAGCTTTACTCCGGCCCAGCAAATCTGAATCAGATAGCCCCAGAGGTCATGACACCAATAAGCCTTGTTCATAAGCAATGGTTTATTATGTAAAAGCCGAATACTTTGCACTTTGCAGAGGGCAGAACTGAAAAACAGGTTGAAATGACCTCACAACCCAGCATCTACCCTCTGGGTTAGTACTGAAGATGTTCAACCATCAACGTTTCATGTCCTTCATACATACATATTTATTAGTACCTGTATCAGCAGTATTAGTATATCAGACACCTTTATTAGTACCTGCATCAGCAGTATTAGTGTATCAGACACCTTTATTAGTATATGTATCAGCAGTATTGGTGTATCAGACACACTAATACTTCTGATACAGACACTAATAAAGGTGTCTGATACACCAATACTGCTGATACATACACTAATAAAGGTGTCTGATGCACTAATACTTCTGATACAGATACGAATAAAGGTGTCTGATACACCAATACTTCTGATACAGACACTAATAAAGGTATCAGACACCTTTATTAGTATCTGTATCAATATATTATATTGGGATATGTACAGTGCATTTGGAAAGTATTCAGACCCCTTCCCTTTTCCCACATTTTGTTACATTACAGCCTTATTCTTACCTTGATGTAATCCTTTGGGTATGGTCCAATGCAGTCCTGTGCTCAGAAACTATGACACAAATAAATACTAGTACATTTCATGGAGCAAACTCGGTATGTTTTGAAAGGGGCAACGCGAGCTTGGCGACCCGATATCTTAACTCCACACTCATGATCACACATTGATTGATCTTAGTTAGAGCTGGTGTCTGGTGAGCATGGTCTACAACAGTGAATTCTCTGACCTTTAAATTCCTGGTTAAAACTTCAGGATTCCCCCTTGAATGACACATTTAATTCAATCTAAATATGTCGAGACAAGAAATTGTCCAGATATCTATCTCTTCCTGCGTAATAAATTTCAACACTGTGTATAAATATGTCAAAACAAAATGAGCCAGATGTATTCACAACCTTTAGAAGTAAAAGCAGGAAAGAAACATGATTTACTGAGTTAGCTTCTATGGCATTTTGGGTCACAGAAATTTTTTTTCAAGACGACCCTGGCGGGCCCCATCATATTGGTTCCAGAGGGGCCAAATCTGGCCCATAGGCCGCCAGTTAAAGAACCTTGTTCTATGGCAAATGAGGTGCCGTCTTTTCCAGATTGAAATTGAGTTTGTCTTTATTCCATTTTAGCTTACAAATTGCAAGTCAGATCAATGTAGTTACAA
Source organism: Salmo trutta (assembly GCF_901001165.1). Classification (NCBI taxonomy): domain Eukaryota; kingdom Metazoa; phylum Chordata; class Actinopteri; order Salmoniformes; family Salmonidae; genus Salmo; species Salmo trutta. Next base: position 74,268,297 of record NC_042957.1, on the reverse strand, counting down.
TTCAATTGACAAAGACCATGACGCAACAGATGAAAGATGATCAGATGAAAGATGAACAGTGTCTATATAAACTCAGCAAAAAAAGAAACGTCCCTTTTTCAGGACCCTGTCTTTCAAAGACAATTTGTAAAAATCCAAATAACTTCATAGATATTCATTGTAAAGGGTTTAAACACTCTTTCCCATGCTTGTTCAATGAACCATAAACAATTAATGGACATGCACCTGTGGAACGGTCGTTACGACACTAACAGCTTACAGACGGTAGGCAATTAAGGTCACAGTTCTGAAAACTTAGGACACTATAGAGGCCTTTCTACTGACTCTGAAAAACACCAAAAGAAAGATGCCCAGGGTCCCTGCTCATCTGTGTGAACTTAGGCATGCTGCAAGGAGGCATGAGGACTGCAGATGTGGCCAGGGCAATAAATTGCAATGTCCGTACTGTGAGACACCTAAGACACCGCTACAGGGAGACAGGACAGACAGCTGATTGTCCTCGCAGTGGCAGACCACGTGTAACAACACCTGCACAGGATCAATACATCTGAACATTACACCTGCGGGACAGGTACAGGGTACAGGATGGCAACAACAACTGCCCGAGTTACACCAGGAATGCACAATCCTTCCATCAGTGCTCTTCACTGACGAGCCGCGGTTTTGTCTCACCAGGGGTGATGGTCAGATTCGTGTTCATCGTAGAAGGAATGAGCGTTACAGCGAGGCCTGTACTCTGGAGCGGGATCGATTTGGAATTGGAGGGTCCGTCATGGTCTGGGGCGGTGTGTCACAGCATCATCGGACTGAGCTTGTTGTCATTGCAGGCAATCTCAACGCTGTGCGTTACAGGGAAGACATCCTCCTCCCTCATGTGGTACCCTTCCTGCAGGCTCATTCTGACATGACCCTCCAGCATGGCAATGCCACCAGCCATACTGCTCGTTCTGTGCGTGATTTCCTGCAAGACAGGAATGTCAGTGTTCTGCCATGGCCAGCGAAGAGCCCGGATCTCAATCCCATTGAGCACGTCTGGGACCTGTTGGATCGGAGGGTGAAGGCTAGGGCCATTCCCCCCAGAAATGTCCGGGAACTTGCAGGTGCCTTGGTGGAAGAGTGGGGTAACATTTCACAGCAAGAACTGGCAAATATGGTGCAGTCCATGAGGAAAAGACGCACTGCAGTACTTAATGCAGCTGGTGGCCAAACCAGATACTGGCTGTTACTTTTGATTTTGACCCCCCCTTTGTTCAGGGACACATTATTCCATTTCTGTTAGTCACATGTCTGTGGAACTTGTTCAGTTTATGTCTCAGTTGTTGAATCTTGTTATGTTCATATAAATATTTACACATGTTAAGTTTGCTGAAAATTAACACAGTTGACAGTGAGAGGACGTTTCTTTTTTTGCTCAGTTTAGATATATACTCTGTAGTATGTGTCCCCGGAGGTTAGAATCTTAACCTTAGATTTGCACACATGTAAGATCAAGTATTCTATTGACATTGATGCATGAATTTGGTCAGGGTTTCTCTAACTCGGTCCTGGGGCCGCCCCCTGGGTGCACGTTTTAGTTTTTTGCAGTTTTGAATTAAGCGATGAGATCATCAACTTAAATGTGTGCATGTCAAGTTGGGATTCTTCCTGTTTTTCTGCCACATTTACTATGTGTATGATCTATGGGCAGGAATAATTAAAAGAGCGACTGAAAGGAAAATCAACTTCTCTGTTTGAAAACGGCCTATGTGGCATCGGTATGAGCCAGACACATTTACTCTAGTGTCAAAATTGAGTACAAAGTGTAAATAGGATTATTTTGGTCATAAAGTCAGTATTGTCCAAAAATGGAGATTAGTGAGAAGTAAGGAATCTAGTGTACGTCACAGTTGAGAAGTAAGGAATCTAGTGTACGTAACAGTTGAGATGTAAGGAATCTAGTGTACGTCACAGTTGAGAAGTAAGGAATCTAGTGTACGTAACAGTTGAGATGTAAGGAATCTAGTGTACGTCATAGTTGAGATGTAAGGAATCTAGTGTACGTCACAGTTGAGAAGTAAGGAATCTAGTGTACGTCACAGTTGAGATGTAAGGAATCTAGTGTACGTCACAGTTGAGAAGTAAGGAATCTAGTGTACGTAACAGTTGAGATGTAAGGAATCTAGTGTACGTAACAGTTGAGATGTAAGGAATCTAGTGTACGTAACAGTTGAGATGTAAGGAATCTAGTGTACGTCACAGTTGAGAAGTAAGGAATCTAGTGTACGTCACAGTTGAGATGTAAGGAATCTAGTGTACGTCACAGTTGAGAAGTAAGGAATCTAGTGTACGTCACAGTTGAGATGTAAGGAATCTAGTGTACGTCACAGTTGAGATGTAAGGAATCTAGTGTACGTCACAGTTGTCCTTGAGTTGGGTTTATTTTCATTTCCATCATGCCCACAGCTGGCAGCACTGAAGTCATCATCAATTCAGACCGCAGCCCCACGTGACCCGATCATAATGTCTTTGGGTGCAGAACTCTTCCCACGTGTCGAACACACACACAAGAGACCTCCACATCAAAGCATGCACGCAAGACCCAGATCTCCTTCTCAGGAACATTTCCTAATGTGGAGGTTTGAAACTGAGGCTAAATCAAGTCAGTTCAGCCTCTCTATAAAGTCTGTGGGCAATTGGCAGCCGTATTGATCCCACCCCCATCCTGCTGTGTTGAGAGGTGAAGAGGTTAGTCATTGACACAGGAAGTCTGCCAGTCACACACACACACACACACACACACACACACACACACACACACACACACACACACACACACACACACACACACACACACACACACACACACATACATACACACACACACACAGTACATACCCTCAAATAATTATGTCTGTCAACGATGGGAAGTAGTAAGCTAAACTTGGCAATGATGTCACAAATTAATTTACAACATGTTTGTGTGGCTAGAGGCAGGGTAGCCTACACTGCTAAATATGGTGATTTCTAGATCTAGAACCTATATTTATAGAACCGTTTCTTGTAATATATTTTCATATTATAGTAATATTTTTGTAACCTCTGCCACAGACAGGCCATCTTTCCTTTTCGGACCAGTGACCGGGCTGAAAAGGTCCTTAAACACTCCCTGTTCAGTAGGGATCAAGTCAGAGGGAGGTACAGTAGTGGTATGACCCAGGACACTCGATGTTCTGTAGGGATCAAGTCAGAGGGAGGTACAGTAGTGGTATGACCCAGGACACTCGATGTTCTGTAGGGATCAAGTCAGAGGGAGGTACAGTAGTGGTATGACCCAGGACACTCCATGTTCTGTAGGGATCAAGTCAGAGGGAGGTACAGTAGTGGTATGACCCAGGACACTCCATGTTCTGTAGAGATCAAGTCAGAGGGAGGTACAGTAGTGGTATGACCCAGGACACTCGATGTTCTATAGGGATCAAGTCAGAGGGAGGTACAGTAGTGGTATGACCCAGGACACTCCATGTTCAGTAGGGATCAAGTCAGAGGGAGGTACAGTAGTGGTATGACCCAGGACACTCAATGTTCTATAGGGATCAAGTCAGAGGGAGGTACAGTAGTGGTATGACCCAGGACACTCCATGTTCAGTAGGGATCAAGTCAGAGGGAGGTACAGTAGTGGTATGACCCAGGACACTCCATGTTCTGTAGGGATCAAGTCAGAGGGAGGTACAGTAGTGGTATGACCCAGGAGTAAGCAGCAAACTATTTCTTAGGAGAGTTCTCTACGTCAGCTTTGCTCTTTCACAGTGAAAGAGGAGCAGAGCAGAAGGCTGTGTGTCAGGGTTGTCCTTTTCAGTTCATTGAGAAGTAATTTTTTCAATCATTACATTTTAATTTCAGTTTACTTCCTGAATTGCCTGCCTTCCATTCGAATTGACCCCAACCCTGCTGTGTGTCCAATCCAGCCTCATTCTCTTACTTGGACTTCCATCTGATTCATACGGAGGGCTACAGCCTCTGTCAGCATGCACAGCACAGAGCCAGGAGCCTTGTTCCAAACTATGCCTCAGGGACAAACTGAAATACCACATAGTCAGTGTTTTATGGTGACATCAAAGGTCATGAAGAGGCTGTGGGTTGTTTGTCTTCTAGGCAAACAGAGTGTTAGTGTTCCTACTCCTGAACGCAGAGGGTGGAAACTGAATCCCTCTAACATGATGGTTAACACTCACAACTAACAAAGTGCTCAGAGAGATATAAGCACTGGAATTGACCCAGGGCCTTACTCACACACACTGCTGTGGCACGATCACATGTAAATATCAATGAGTTGATGGGGTGACCCAGCACACAGCATATGAGCTGTGTGTGTGTGTGTGTGTGTGTGTGTGTGTGTGTGTGTGTGTGCTGCTTGCTCAGTTTGGAATTCACTTCAGGCACTTTCTGGGGCAGAAGGGTGTCGACTAGGACCTGGGACCTCCCCTCATGGTTGTGACAATCCAGATGCTGGATACTTTGGGAAACTAGTATAAGTTTAGTAACACATGGCAGGAAGTCTAGCAATGTGAGGTTCTTGATCCATGTCAGGGCAATGTGAGGTTCTTGATCCATGTGAGGCTGGTCTTACGGAGGATTTTTCTTAGAGGATCTGTAAAAGTAAAAAAGTAAAACAAAAGGTAATGTAACACAATTACCTTCATCATTCAGAGCGTGATCTCTGGTGATGTTTTATTAGATAATGTGGAAAAAGCCCCAGGGCTGTACCAACTCCATAAGTAGAACCAAATCAAATGGACTCACTGCCTCCCTGGCTGTCTGATCGATCTTCTGACTTCCCCTCATGCTGTCAGACTCCTGCCCACAGTTGGAAAGTCATTTGAATTTTGTTGACTAAATGTGTTTCTGTGGAAGATAGGAACACTCTCATTTGTAGGTGTACTGATGATGAATGAATGTATTTGGAATGTCTTCCTGAGTCGATGTAGGGGTTGTCTCTTCCTACTGTAACTCTAACAACCACTCAGTAGCCTTTCTAACCCCTCTGGAGTTGTGGACCATGGGGAGGTGGTTATGTAATATGTGCTTGCCTGTAGTGCAGAGGATAAAACGGCATCAGAGCACACAGCTGCTATTATCAACACAAACTATGAATTAAGCAAATGACCTGTGAATTTAATATGAACCTTGAATGAAAAGTCACCATAAAAAAGGTTTGGGACTGTTCTCTTTCGGAGTCTCTCTGTCCCCTTTCTCTTTTAGACGATGACTATATGTTAAGATTCACATCGACATGCTTGTGTACCAATCAATACAATTTACAAATGAGCACACTATAAGTCTAAAGAAAGCTTTGAGTACAACTGAATTCATTGTAAAAGCATAACATTGTCCCCTGTCAGTAGTCTGCAGTTCAGGACCACATTAGAACTGCCCTCTATTTCCATAGTTTACCAAAGTGAAGCGTTCCTTCCATGCCTGTCGTTGAAAATGACTTCCAACAGAGGAGGGGGATTAAAATAGCTTGATGTCTCTGCGGGCTTCGCAAAACTTTTCAGTCAGTCAAGTTTGGTGAATAAATGGATGGTGTGAGCTCTGACAGCGAATGGCTTGGAATCTGGGCCATTGGTCTAAATTTGAGGGAGCCTCCTACACAACCAGCCCCCGTCCAGTTCATTCTATCAGGGCTCCTCTCTGTCTGTCTGTCTGTCTGTCTGTCTGTCTGTCTGTCTGTCTGTGTCTCTGATGTAGATCATAAACAGACATCTTTGGCAAAATCAACCCCCTTAGAAATTTGATATTTTCCACACCTTACAGTATGCAAACATAGATACCATAACAAACATAGATACCGTAACAAACATAGATACCATAACAAACATAGATACCGTAACAAACATAGATACCGTAACAAACATAGATACCGTAACAAACATAGATACCGTAACAAACATAGCTACCGTAACAAACATAGATACCGTAACAAACATAGATACCGTAACAAACATAGATACCGTAACAAACATAGATACCGTAACAAACATAGATACCGTAACAAACATAGATACCATAACAAACATAGATACCGTAACAAACATAGATACCGTAACAAACATAGCTACCGTAACAAACATAGATACCGTAACAAACATAGATACCGTAACAAACATAGATACCGTAACAAACATAGATACCGTAACAAACATAGATACCGTAACAAACATAGATACCGTAACAAACATAGATACCGTAACAAACAGATACCGTAACAAACATAGATACCGTAACAAACATAGATACCGTAACAAACATAGATACCGTAACAAACATAGATACCGTAACAAACATAGCTAGATGCTTTGGCTTTCTAACTGGATTGCATAGACCGGGGCCTGCTGTTGTGAGACAAAGGCTGAAATGTGTATATACCTGAACTGTAACTTAACCACTTGTAATTGATGTGGTAAGGGTTCACATTCAACAAACACCAATCATTCAGAACTGATGTTTTTGAGGATTTATGTTACTTTTTATTGAAAAAGACTAAACAAAATTGTCACAAACATAATAATAATATTATTATCAACAACTGCAATATTAATATGTATCTACAATATAATTCCCCAAATAAAAAACATCTGTACAACTTCTGGTTTGTGCAGGACATTATAGGAAGACTCTGATAGAAAAATAGACTCAAAAGAAGAAGATGAAAGGTACATAGAAGGGAAGAATGAAACGGGGCCGTACCAGTGGCTGACCTGGCATCACCGTATGACAACCCAATACACACAAACTCTGTCATGGGGAGACAGTGTATCACACCTCCATGGACATTCTCTTATATATAATCTGATACACATTTTCTTATGAAGAATTTGCTAACAATAAAAAACTAAACATTTGTATTTGTCTATGTTAATGACATAGGCAATAAAAAGTGACACTTTTGAGCAAGTTGCAAACAATTTCAACACTAAACGTACATTTGGAGTAGAATTTGTGCATGTCTACGGTAACAAATTGTGAAGATTCATAAGGCCTACTGTATAAAGCCAGAATAAAAAGCTCCATCTTTTTGTATGACTATAACTCGTCAAGTGCGTGTGCATTAGTGTGTACGTTTGTGTGCCTGAATTGGGGGCACACATTTTTGTCTGTCTGTTCAGCTTTTGTGTGCCGCACTGTCTGTGTCTGAAAGATAAGAGAACTTGTCCGCCTCATACTCTATGCACCATGCCTTTAAGCAATGTGACAACACAAAGTGCTGGTCCTTTCAGAAGTGACAAAACAACAGCTCTGCTCTCTCTTCACCCAGCACACACTAGTCTTCCCAGACCCTTGGGCAACAGCACTGAACATTGTGGGAGGTAACCCATCTGCCTAAGGAGACTAATCACACACAGCAAAGTAACAAGGTTTGTAATGTCCCCGGTCAGACAAGGCCAAAACACTGATCGAAATACACAGTAGTAGTCGACATTATATGATAACAGATGGTTTCAAATCAACAACAAAAAAAGAACAGATGAAGGTTTTATGTACATTTGGCTTTACGCAAAAACTGAATAAAATGAAAGGGTTCTACTGTCAGTGTCATGGAATTGGAGGAGGAGGTTCTCTTGAAGAGGAAAGTGCACTGTAGCTTTGTATAACTGTTAGCACTGATAGAATCAGGTCTTTCTACATGGTTTGGAATGAAATAAGTACCTCCACATTTTACTGTTATTCAAAATGGATACTTATAACAGACAAATAATACATTTTGACTCCTACGTTTCATTCTAACCATACAATATGTAACTTAGCAGCACTTTATTACCTACATTCATCTGCCCACTCCCTTCCAGCTTTCTAGCTCAGGGTGTCTGGATCCTGAGTGGTCTGGCCGGACACACCAGCCCAGACTGACATACAGAAGGAGACAGAGATGATGTCATAAAAGATGGGAACCAAGTGTTCTAATCCAACTCATTCAGGTCCATAGATGCAGTAAAGGAGTCAATGGAACGCAGATGTGTTCATGAGAGTCTCCCCTTTCCACAGTGGGGTCATATTAGTTTGTAGCCCAAACAGTTCGGACACTACAGATAGAAGTTGGCACATCAGCATTACTGACTTCAGACAAGTCCCGTGGAGATTATGGGGGTTGTAGAGCAAAACGGAGATCAACATCGTGTTTCCCTAGAATGGTCATATTAGTTTGAAGGCCAAACCATTAAGGATGCTACAGACGTTTTCGTGAAAAGACCGATTTTCGGTCTTACAAAAAATGTATCTCTAGTTTAAAGTGACAGATTTTGATGGGGATTTGTTATTATGTTACTTAGATTGACGCACAGGTGAATTACTTAGATTGACGCAAGGATTAAGTCCGATTTGGACATATTTGGCTGTTTCCGTAGAAGTCCTAGAAGTTTAGAAAAAGTGACTGCTAAATGCTAACTCCCGTTCGTATAAGCTGATAAGCATAGCTAGCACACAGAAATCTGTGGTGGTAGTCAAATTAGTTTTTTTAACTGTAATGCAGTTGATTGGTGACGATGACGTCAACATGAGTTGGGGGTTGACATCCATACAAACAATATACTCTGATTTTTACCTCAACATAGTGTGAAATACAGTGCCTTCAAAAAGTATTCACACTTTTTACACATTTTGCTGTGTTTAGCCTGAATTGTAAATTGATAAAATGTTGATTTGGTCTCTCTGATGTACATACAATACCCCATAATGTCAAAGTGTAATTTTTAACACATTAATTCATTTGTAATCGCTGCCAATGGTGATTCTGAAATCTATTGACTCAGGGGTGTGAATACTTGTAAATTAGATATTTATTTATTTAATTTTGAATAAATTAGCAGACATTTCTAAAAACATGTTTCACTTTGTCATTTTGGGGTATGGTGTGTAAGGGAAAGGAAAAGCGGGATACCTAGTAGATGGGTGACAAAAAAACATATATTTAATCCATTTCGAATTCAGGCTGTAACACAACAAAATGTGGAATAGGTCAAGGGATATGAATACTTTCTGAAGGCACTGTACACATAAAATATTGCCTTAATGTAGGCACATTTTGCTGGGGGACAATGAGGAGACCTGGGAGCTTTCCCCCACAGATCTTTCACCCACGCATTTCCATGGCAATTCCATTGTTTTGGTCCAGTTCAATTGACCTATTTAACACATGTATTCAGTGGGAGTTCCGTTGAATGAAATCACTGTCTTATCCTCTCATCCTAGGTCAGTGTTTACCTAAGTAGGGATTGCTACCTCATGTGTGGTTGCCTGATTTTAAAATGGGGTCATGAGAGAAACTGAAATAAAATTAACTAAATCGCGCTTGGTTCATAGAACCGGGGTTATGTCAGTAACCTCCGTTTGGCGCTATATGCGGTTGTAATAAACAGAGCGGTTTGTGTTTTCTTCCTACAAATGAGGCTCTATCTTTTTAACCGTTTAAGCTGCACAATATTATGACTCCATCACTGAAAAATAAGACACTCAGGAGCACATCCTGTATGTGTCTTATGTTTCCTTCTGACCAAAATCAGCGCAGGACTCATTATAACAAGACCAGGCACTAAATCAGACTGGGTGAAAAGAACATCATCAATGAAATGTTCTTTTCTACACAGAAGATCATGCAGAATTATTGCCTGATGATCTTCTGAACTTCCCAATACCTTTCTGATGCATTTCAGTCACTTCAAACTATACTTCCATCAAAAGTACTGTCAGACTGATTTGTAATAAACTGTCATAGCCCAAATTTAGAAAGTAAACATTGGCCGCTGATTACATCACTTTTTTCACGATGGGGTCGTAGGCCAAAATATCAAAATGGGGTCGCGGGCCAAAAAGGTTTGGGAACCCATGTACTAGGTACCCCTGGACCGTTGAGATGTATCTTCATGCCGGTTTATATGACACCTCTTGCACTGTGAGCTGTTTTAAAGCCAAATCTCAAGTGATGGCTCATGTTACTGAGACTTGCGTTAAGGCTCACGTTGCAAAAGATGCTATAAAGATGTAGGATCTTAATTTGACCACTCTGTTGCCGCTGAAAATGTTCCTGCACTGGAGGAATGCAGATGAGCTTGGCGATTTACATACATTCACTGAAAACCCGCACTAACGCACGGTTATATTATCAGTATTGCACTTTTCATGTAGCCTAACTTTGGCCAGGTAATAGCCTAACCACCGATCAAGCAACATTACATTGGCGAAAAAGACTAAATGCTCAAATCTGGTTGCTGCAGGATTATTTTGCTGCGACAATACCGGTCAAATTAAGATCCTACATCTGTACTACGACAACAAGAAGATGGACTGAAGCATAATGTACAGTACCACACTAATATGAGCTATGCATCGCTAGATACACACATGCACAGATGCACACACACACACACACACACACACACACACACACACACACACACACACACACACACACCATAGATGGGGTTGTTTTCATGGAGGAAGACCAAATTAGTGGTATTACATGTAATCTTCAAAGATTATTTTCAAAGGGTGAAAATTGAAATATACTTTTTGTACAGAGATTAAGCTGTGTATACTTTTAGATTGTCAAACTGTGCAACAGTAAAATGAAGAAAATAAGCACATGCTGTAGCTATATCTCTTGGCATCTAACTGACACAATCTTTTACACAAAAAAATGATCTCTTCCCTTTGTTCTGGATAACATACATTTCCTATATTTCCACAGCTATTTGGAAAGTTGAGAACACAATAGGATAGGCTGGTTGATTGGGAATACAACACTCCTTCCCTGCTACGAACACTATCCCTCTCCAGCCACCCTTAATTAGTCCAAGTAAACAACACTAAGCTAATTCACTAAGCTAATTCAAAATATCGGGGCAGCTCATATTTACAAAATATGCAAATAGAAACATCTCTTTGGTTGTTGCGTTTACAGCGATTAAACTGTAGCAAACTGTAGTGTACTGTAGAATACTATACTCCACACTGTAGTATCCCTTGATCATGTAGTGCAAGGATCATAAATTAGATTCAGCCACGGGCTGATGTTTTCTAGAGCAGGTGGTCGGGGGGCCGGAACAAAATTACAAATAATTTGCAAATTGGTTGCAAGAAGCCCAAAAATATATAATATTTGACTAAAACATAACAATTTCAAACTTTGCTTATATTTGTATACGTGTCTATTACGCGTGGGAATAGTTGGCAACAGATTTCCCAAATAAAAATAACTTGTAACTGATTTCCTGGTGTTTTTACAGTCTTTTATGTCCAACAATGAAAATGATAAATAATGAAAACTTGGGGGGCCAAATAAATTTGGCCCGCGGGCCACAAGTTGGGGAACCCTGATCTAGTGCTTACTATATCATTTTTTGTATACTGTAGAATACTACAATACACATTGTATTGGTACGCTAATATTGAATTTGCATATGTCCTGCACATTCCCTTCCCCCAAACCCCAATTTGTGCCACAGATAGATAACAAAAGAGAACAAAAAAGGGAATAAAACAAAAATACTATAGTAAATACTACAGTATACTACAGTAATGTCTGCAAAAACACTACAGTAAAAACTACAGTATACTACAGTAATGTCTGCAAAAACACTATAGTAAATACTACAGTATACTACAGGAATGTCTGCAAAAACACTATAGTAACTACTACAGTATACTACAGTAATGTCTGCAAAAACACTACAGTAAATACTACAGTAATGTCTGCAAAAACACTACAGTAAATACTACAGTATACTAGAATAATGTCTGCAGAAACACTATAGTAAATACTACAGTATGCTAGAGTAATGTCTGCAAAAACACTACAGTAAATACTACAGTATACTACAGACAGATCTGCAAAAACACTACAGTAAATACTATAGTATATAAATATAGTAATACTACTAAAGTATAGGTATATATAATTTTTTCATGTGGAGTGTCTCAATGTGACAACTTTCTAATGTTCTCTTGAAACATTCAAAGGCTCATGCATGCACACACACACACATCCACACACACACATCCACACACACACACACACACACACACACACACACACACACACACACACACACACACACACACACACACACACACACACACACACACACACACACACACACACACACACACACACACAGTATAAAATGCTACCTAACCCGTCTCATTCCTATAGTGCCACGGGCCAGAAGAGCCATCAACTCCTCTCAGTCAATCTACCATCGCTTCCCACCAGATGAGGGACTTGGGTGAGAGAATAAATAATATTGCATCATTTTCTCTGGTCTGTTAATTCTGTATTCGCTTGTGCCTGAGTGTCTTCCTCAGAAAATGACACTCACCTCACAGTCAAGCCATCCTGCAGTAGTACAGACAGCTGTTAGGTTTGACCTTTGCTCCTATCATAATAGTATTTCATGTAGTATTTCCCCCCTAACATCTCTGCAGTCATATTTCTGATTCTCGTCTTAGAGGCCTTGCTTCTGAAGGCATCGTCAGACTCCTGGTATCCTGATTGTGTTCAGAATGTACAGAGACTGTGTCTATGTTTGTCTCCTCCAGTGTTGCGTTCTCAATGCCGTTCTCAATAGCACCCTGATCCTCCATTTTTACCTCCTCCTTCTCCTCCCCATCCTCCTCTTTCTCCTCGTCAAACGTCTCCTCCATCTCCACTTTTTCAAGGGCCACCTCGTTCTCGTAACAGAAGGAGTTGGAGCAAGAGACCAGAGACTTCGTCTCGGCCAGGTCCCTGGCACTACACTGGGGCGTGCTGCTCACCTCGTAGGTTTTCTCGAAGCGTGAGTAGTCCACCTTGTAGTAGTTATTTTCCTCGAACAGGACTGGCTCGAAGCGATGGCCCCAGAGAACCTCGCTGGCCACGTAGGAGCTGCGGCACTGGGTGGTCATGGCCGTGGCTTCCACCATACCTTCCAGGATCACCACCATCTCAAACTGGGACGTTTCCAGCTCCTGTTTGCTCATCTCATACAAGGGGCTGTCCTCGTCGATCTCGTGGACAATGGTGATGGGCGACACCAGGAAGACGCGGTCAACGCCGCTGTCGAAGCCCACGTCGATGTCCATCTGGTCCAGGGGGATATACTCGCCTTCGGCCGTGGTTCGCGACCTGAGGAGGTGGGCGCGCACGTGGGCCTCCACCAGGTGACTCTTGCGCAAGTTCCCCACGCGCCACATTAGACACAGCTTGCTGTCCCGCATGGCCACCGTGGCGTAGTGGCTGAAGATCAGAGTCTCATTCCTCTTCTTGGGCTTGGCCATCTTAGCCATGACGGCGCCAATGATGAAGGCGTCGATGATGCAGCCGAAGATGCTCTGGAAGACCACCATGAAGATGGCCACGGGACACTCCTCGGTGACGTAGCGGTAGCCATAGCCAATGGTGGTCTGCGTCTCCACGGAGAAGAGAAAGGCAGCGGTGAAGCTGTTAACGTTGGACACGCACATCTGCGTCTCGTTCTCCAGGTCGCCGTAGGAGAGCGCTACCAGCCAGAAGACGAAGCCGAAGAAGAGCCAGGAGAGGAGGAAGGACAGGCAGAAGATGATCAACATCCAGCGCCAGCGGATGTCCACACAGGTGGTGAACAGGTCGGCAAGGTAACGCTGGCCCTTCTCGCTCATGTTGATGAACTGCACGTTGCAGTGGCCATCCTTCTGGACGAAGCGGCTCACAGCCTGCTGCTGCGTCGCGTGAACCTTGGCCACCGTGCCATTGGCGTAGCCATTGGGCACGGCGGCGATGGCGGCCAGCTTCATGCCATCTTCCTCGGAGGAGACAATGCTGTAGCGGTGGCTTCGCACGCTCCCCATGGCTTCCCCCTGGGAGGAGGAGCAGCTGGGCCCAACCGCTGCTTCTGCTCTGGAAAACAGTCTGAGTTTTTGGTAGAAGCGTTGGAGAAACAGTTTTGAACGCTCGCAGGGACCCACTAAGACAGGAAATGTGGAGGGCAGGACTATAGGGTCCTAGGGAGTTGGATGGGGAAAAGCTGTCCCTGCTGCCGTTGCACCTGGCCTTCTCCAGAGGAGAGCCGTGCTGGCGCGGGGCCTGCTCAGTCCTCCTCTCTTATGGGTGTCGTGGACCTCATCAGTGAAGTGGGCTGTGGAAAGGACAAGCAAAAAGAAAAGTCTGTGTTAAGACTAATTGGTGGAACCACGAGGAAAAATCAGCGACGCTCAACCTATTGTCTAAATGATGCATTCAAGACTCAAAGGTACCAGCACCACAACTTGACAATTCACAAGGAAGTAAATACATTCTACTGTACATTTTAGAATATTTAAGTAAACGTTGGGCTCAGGGATTGTAGACATCACAGACATTTTTTATTCCAATTCTGTGGCAGCTGACAAGGTAACAGATCCTCTCTGCTCTGCTTAGTGCTGGTATTAATTAGGCTAGGTCAGCCAGTTGAAAGTCACATTACAGATCAGGTTCATGTTAATCAAACAAGTCATTGGAGCACAAAGGAACCTCTATGTGTGTCCATCACAGGAGGTTGGTGGCACCTGAATTGGGGAGGACGGGCTCATGGTAATGACTGGAGCGGAATAGGTGGAATGGTATGAAATACATCAAACACATGGTTTCCAGGTGTTTGATGCCATTCCATTTGCTCCGTTCCGTCCATTATTATAAGCTGTTCTCCTGTGGTGTCCATGTATGTGGGTTTCTGCAAAAGATCAGTGATCATACCTTTTGACTTTATATTTTTCCCCCAATTGTTTATTTACATAGTGCTAATGTCCAATGCTTGTCCCCCACTGTAAGAGTTAAATAGACATATTTTAGTCAATATTTTCTGTGGGATCTTTCAATGATCTACTAGCGGAATAGAATAACACCTGTTCAGTTTCTTCTTCTACTCTTAACTCAACAACTTCTATAACGTAATTATGTAATCAGGTTTAAAGGGCCAGTCTGTAAACAAGCTCCATACAGGATGGTCTCTTTTAAAGTAACAATAACCTTGCAGTGCATGCAACAGAGCAAGGACAACTGAACTAGAAAAGCAAGTAACTATCGACTGCATTTGTGTGGCCTGAGAGAGCCATTAGAACACACCACAGGGTATGAATTATTATCTGCCGGCATACTTCCACCCTAATGCCAAAACAACTACCAGTGATTTGAACCACTGTCACAGAGAGAAGGTCAAAATGTTATTTGGATGAAGTCCCGTGTGAGAGGCAGTCGGTTGCACTCTGTGGTTATTTTGGTTGGCCCTTGCGGGTTGAAAAGACACATTTGTGTCTCGTTATGAAGTGTGATCTGTCTTGTCCAATGAAACATATTGGATAGGGAATAACGTGTCCGCACTCTCAAATTCCCTTGGCGTAAACGCTTGGTATTTAGAGTAGGCTATTACCAATTGATTTACACTAAGTAGGCCTTTTGATTGTAAAAGATAAAAGCTCTAAAATAGAAGAAATCAGTGTGTATAATTTAATTCATTTTTTTTATCCCTTGAAAATATTGCACTCTTTACTGAATGTGACTTTGAAAACGCACAGAGGTGCGTTCAAGACAACAGGGAACTCTGAGAAAAAACAAGCATCCAACTTGAAATTCCAAGTCGGGAAACTCAGGCATTTTTCTAGAACTCAGACTCCGACATGAAGATCACTGACATCATGATTTTTTTCCCAGAGTTCCCAGTTGTCTTGAAAGCTCCATCTCATCCAAGTCCCTCATCTCTGTTTTGCTCATCCAGTGATGTCACCGTCAGGTTGACTAGGAATAGAAACTAGTGTTGATCTGCATGATGTATTATTGAGAGTTTGGGGCTTCATTTGTTAGAACTCCTGGGGCGCTATGCATATATACTGTTCCCGCCGGAGACTGGGGTTTAGTCCCCAACTTCACCTTCCAAACTATCCCTCCCACCTTTCTGCATCCCCTTTACATTTCATATACAATACTCTCCTTCAACAACAAAAAGTAATTAAACAAGTGTTTAGTTTACATGGACGAAGTCCTACTTAAAATGTAATTTATCATGATCAATCCATCATGTTTGTGTTGAACACATAAAACAGCTGAACACTTGAGATACCACTAGATCAGTGAAACACCTGGAATAAAACAACAAAATAAAAATTACTTATTTTTACATCTGCATTTCATGAGGTTGTCGGTGAATATTTCATATAGCGACCTATGACCCATAGGCCAGGCCTACTATCCTGAGAGAGATAGAGGCTGGTTCACTGTGAATGAGCTTCCTATGGGACGTCCTAATCTTCTCCAGCTAACTAACTACACCACCACACACCACACCCTATTACAATTAACAGGCCAAATCAGACCGCAACCACCTCATAATCACTATGCTTCCTTGCTATCTAACAAGTCATTTGGCCCCACTGACCATCTACCAATACCTGCGCTGTACCACAACCCCAACACCACTAAATGCATTGACTCAAGGCTAAAACAAACGGAATGATGAAAGGATAAACCAATGGAAAGATATCCTGTATACATACACACTGACATAATACGACAGACCAAGAACATGAACATCAGACACCGGCAAAGACGCTGGTTACAGTATCAAACTGATACTGCCTACTGAGTTCAAAAGGTCAGGGACAACAAATAAGACTGGGGTGGAAATCAACAAACAGCACGCCTCAGTTACACCCAATCACTTTCCTCAAATGAAATGTGTCATTGTGAAGTCCGTTCATTAGATTCCACATCAACCCTTATCTAACCAGGTCATCAGTGTGACTGTATACACTGGGCTTAGCTGCACCACACAGACTGTCATTATGAAGTCCGTTCATTAGATTGCACATCAACCCTTATCTAACCAGGTCATCAGTGTGACTGTATACACTGGGCTTAGCTGCACCACACAGACTGTCATTATGAAGTCCGTTCATTAGATTCCACATCAACCCTTATCTAACCAGGTCATCAGTGTGACTGTATGCACTGGGCTTAGCTGCACCACACAGACTGTCATTATGAAGTCCGTTCATTAGATTCCACATCAACCCTTATCTAACCAGGTCATCAGTGTGACTGTATGCACTGGGCTTAGCTGCACCACACAGACTGCAACTGTTTATTTAGCCTGCGTGCAATTAGGACAGCACCAGCTGAGACAGATGGAAACTGGTTACATAAACCTGCTCGTTTAAAAAAAAAAATTATTGCAAAGAATAGATCAATAATTTCTATCCAATATTCAGCAGCACTGCAGCACCATTCATTATGGAATGACCTGCTACTATGGGATGTCAGGGTTGACAGTTGGCTTTAATTAGTTGTTTTGAATCATGTTGTTCAGAATTAACAATATGATTGAGATAAATATTTTTCCTAGTCTAACTTTAAATTCGGATCATAATCAAATAAGCGTAGCCTAATATATTTAGGTAGGCTAGGCCGTCTGTCATAATTTATGCATAGGTCTATAAAGGCCAATGGAATAATCAAATACAGAAACACACTATAAGAAACAGCGATTAATAAACACTGATCAATATATATATATATATATATATATATATATATGGAAAGTATATATATATATATATATATATATATATATATATACACATATATATATATATATATATATATACATATATATATATATATATATATGTCATTAATTGATCAGTGTTAATTAAATATATATATTTATTTATTTTCTGAAGCAATGGGTGTAGGCTACTGGGCATAATTATATCAACCTGGGCTGGCCTACAGGCTACTTTTTTCTCTGCGTGACAGGTGCACTAAAGGGAGAAAGTAACGGTTTATGTTTCGTTGTCAAGTCAATACACTTTCCAACTGATAAGGCAGCACTACCTCGGCTATTCATTGGATATGAGTTGCTTAAATTAAACATACTTGAATCTCGCTGACGCATCGATACCCACACAATTAGTAGCCTATAACCCACAGAAGAGGAAATTAACTCCCTAAAGTATATCGAAAAAAGTGCTTGTTGAACACTATAAATATGAGACAGCCTCATCAAAGACAGTAAAACTGAAATAAATAACAATATTTTAGCATGAACACTGTCTGGGCCTCTTTGGTTATATTTTAGATGATCACTCTTTGTAGAAATAAAGTAGGCTATGTCCGGTTCAATTTGTAGGCTAACATACAGAAGACTCGTTATTCACGGTTGCACCGTTATTCCCACGTAGAACGAAGTAACGGGACATTGTTTACCTGTTGATCTTTCGAGAGCAAATCAGCGGTAATTTATTCTAATACATCCCATGCATCCAGGTAGGTTTTTGCGTTAATATCCATATTTGGGTTCCACCATTCATATCTGATATCCGGATAGACATCGTAATTACTGCCATCAACCTCTTCAGCAATCACTGAAGATACTTTGCTTGCACAGGCGGACTTTGAAAACACATGTGCCTATCCCCCGCCCTGTCGTTGTAGTCGACCAATAGAAAGCTACAGCGCTTGTTTGGACTCCAGCAGTTCAAAGCCCATGCGCGCACATGATTATAATAATAGACTGATAAAAGGCCCATTAAAAATAATACTACAATTTTGTTATAATAATATACATTATTTAAAAAAATATATGCTTTATTTTAATCAACCTTACACCAAGTAATAGTTTATTAGGTAATCTCATATACTTTATTGAGTATACTAGTCTACAGTACAGCACGCACACACACACACACACACACACACACGGTGGTGATATAGAGGTACTGGCGCAGTAGTCAGTGATAACCAACAGCTATGTGATTTAACCCCAGTGTAGAATATGATGTAGGTTGAATTAAACACATGGTTTAGAATGGAACTGTAAATATATTGCATATGACTGTTCACTGCAATGCACAAATAATCTTCATCTTTTTGACTTTCCACTAAAGAAACATGGAGGTATTTTTGTATTTGAATAAAACTTTACAACCATCACATCAGAAAAAAGTATATTTAATTTAAATTTGGTGCAGTCTGTCCATCACAACAAAGATGTTCAAATGAGGCCAGACCTCGACATCAGATGTAACTTCAACAACATACGCTTTGTTTATTTAACTGAAAGAAAATAACATTTAGTTCAATTATTACATTCATAAAGGAAATTACAAAAGGAGTATAAAATATGATATAAAATAGTTATTTACAATGAAACTACCCTATTACACTTACTCAAGTCCTTTACTGAAGTCCTGTGCGATAATGTACTACATAACGCTAATGTAATAATACCATAATGTAATTATCTGTCTCTGCTGTTTTGGGATTATCACAGCGTCATCAGAGCCACGCCTCCTGAACCACCTCCTCACTGACATCAGCCAAGGACCTCCGGAATTTCCTGCTCGATCTTACAAACGGCTGCTGCGATTGGACGATAGACTCCGTGGTCGGCGGTCTCCCCCTGTCACCCTCCTGGGCGCTGACCATGGGTGTCTGCACCCAGGTGGTCTGATGAAACAGGGCATAGTCTACCTTGTAGTGCCTCCTCCCCACCTGCACCATGTCCTGGAAGCGCTGGCCCCAGCGGATGTCCGCCGGGGTGTAAGACGTGCGTGTCTGGTGCAGGATGCCTGTGGAGTCACCGGTGTAGGTGAAGGAGACTACCAGGTCAAAGTCCTCCTCCGTCAAGCTGTCCGGTCCCAGGCTGTAGAGGGGGCTCCCAGGCTCCAGCTTGTGAACGATGCTGGCCGGGGTGGCCAGGATGAGGTGTCTACTCTGGATGTCTAGGTCCTGGTAAGTCACAGAGATCATCCCAGAGGGGTGCTTCATGGGGCGGACCAGCTGCGCCCGGGCGGTGCCTTCCAGGATGTGGTTCCTGCGGAAGTCGGCGATGCGCCACACTAGGCACAGGGCACCGTCGCGCGCGTTGACCACGGCGCAGCTGCTGAAGCCCACTGTCTGCGCCCTCTTGCTCGCGCACGCCATTTTGGCCACGGTGATGCCGATGACGACTGTGTCGATGAAGCAACTCATCAGGGCCTGGATAGTCACCACCACGATGGCCACCATGCAGTTCTCCGTCATCACCCGGAAACCGTAGCCGATAGTCGCCTGGGTTGACATGGAGTACAGGAAGGCGGAGGTGAAACTGCGGACGTTCGCCACACACGGCGCCGTGTCATGGTCCTCCAGGTCTTTGTGGACGTAGGCGATCAGGAAGTAGAGGAGGCTGAAGAAGAGCCAGGAGAGGATGTAGGAGAGGCAGAAGATGAGGAGCATGACCCTCCAGCGGAGCTCCACAAGCGTGGTGAAGATGTCGGCCAGGAAGAAGCTCCACTGGCCCGGGGACTGGTGGAACACCACGGGGCAGCTACCGTCCTTTAGCATGTAGCGGAGTCTCTTCTCCCCCTCCCCCCGGCCAAGATCTCCTCTGCCCATGGTATGTGTCGTGATGTGGTGGGTATCGATGATACACTGCTGCTGGTCCATGCCTGGACTTACTTTGACAAGGGCTCTTGTGCCGTGCCTCCCCCTGCAAAATATATATATTTGTGAGGTTACTGTGATTAGTAAAACAAAAAATGATATATACTGTACACAGTCCTATAGGTAGAAGTACACGTAAAGTTAACCGTTTTTATTAGGTCTAGTTTAGTCTCTTTTTACAAGGGTTTAGGTTAGGAAAGGATGTTATTGGTGAGAGACCATCTCTATTACAAGCCAGCTTAATGTCATCAGGTTCCTCTGTGTTTGTTGAAGAGAACCCTCCATGTTTGAGTAAACAGGCTAGGTCACACCTTGCCTGAGGCTATCAGCACCTGAATGACCGTGACAATGTCATGCCCATGCTGTGAAAACACATTATTATCTTGTTGGCTGATTATTGACGAGAACTGTGATTTGCTAGGGGGAACACAGTAAAAAGCTGTGCGATTACATTCAATGATAGTCCAAATTATATCCACATTCATTCATTTCAATAAATATTTTCCATAATTTTACGGTAATGAAGACAGGATGAGTCAAAATGAAAGGCAAAATCAGATGTTGACAAATGAACATGCCTTTGTGAAACCTCATGTGCAGTGTGATTACTGTAACCAAGACAGCCAAAAGGAGAGAAACTTCTGGGTTTTCCCTTCCTTTGTGTTTGCTTCACTAGTCATCCAGAAAGTTCCATTCATTTGTCCTAACATGCTAAATAACCACAGTACATGCATTGCCTATTCCCATTGGCAACAAAAGTTTAACGTCATTTGAAAGGTTGTACTTTCCTTCATTGCAGGTTTTTCTAGACGGGATAATTTGAAAAACTGGAGCCTTCTTCATTGTGCCCTCAAACTTGATCTAGCGACTCTCAATGTAAACATTGAAGGGTTTTCTGGTAAAAACCAGTCTTTCCTGGTATAGTTTCACCATGCCATCTTACTGAGCTAGTACGGATTGTATTATACCTCACAGATCAACAGTAACCATGGGAATAGACCTTAAATCCCTCACCTAGTCCAAGTATTGATCCTTTCACCCTTTGATCTGGGCATTGTCAGAACACGTCTATAAAGATTCAACTAGTATTTAGGCTGGGGGGGAAAGAGATCATCATTGTTTCTTACCAGGAAAGGACCTCATTTTAATCAGACAGACTTGGCCTGTCTGATTAAAATGTTTTACCCTGCTCTGCCCCAGAACAACGGAAAACAGAGGACAATGTGCATGTCTATTTAAAACACTGCTATTAAGATTACTTGAGGTGGATGACACACTGAACTGAGAAGTTCACTAAAACCTGTGTTTCTGTGTCAAGCATCATTATAATATTTACAATGTAGCTTTTTTGTTGTTTTTACTTACTACTTTTTTTTTAACTTACTAGCTACAACTTCAAAACAGCTAACTATGCCTTTCGTTAAATACTCAGCACTTATTACTTTCTTCACACCTACAGTGTGTTCATCATACTTTAAATGATTGAGCTAACCTGGTGACTATATTAATGATGAGTCAGCTAACAGGTGCCATTATATCGTAATAAAGGTGTCAATTCATAAGCAACTGAATTCTTAAGCACTGTCAGTCTAGAGTCCGTTCCAACTTCTCTTTCCCTGTATTGAGAATAATTGTATTGGGTCACTAACTATAACCCTGAGCTCTGTGTAGTTACTAAGCTCTTTTGACTTTGAGGATAAATTATTATCCTGCATTTACCACGAATAGCGTTCTCCTCTAAATGTTTCCATAAAAGTCCATCTTTACAGGGATACAGCTAGATTCTGGCAAGTAGGTTGTTTTTCTACGTACCCAGGGTCAGATGAACTCGTGGATACCATATTAAAGTCTCTGCGTGCAGTATGATGTCTCTAGCTCTAGTGTAGGCTACCGTACCTGCAGACTTCTAGTCATGGCGCTAACGCTAGCTAGCATTGGCTCACAAAAATACCTCTAACTTTCTTAATACTGCACGCAGAGACAGAAAAATGGTATCCACCAGTTCATCTGACACTGGGTACGTAGAAATATGGCTTACTCGAAGGCCTTACGTTCTCCAATAACAGTATACCCGTTTATTGCAGCATTTTTGTTTTTCTTTACAGCACAAACAATCTCACAGAACAAACTCCCACGAATGCGTACAATGACATGATAAAAGGGATATTTACCCAAATTACAAAATTACATACTGGTTTCCTTACCCAGTAAAAAATGCTAATATCAAGACTATTGTCTTGCATTGGATTTGTGCCACAAAAGCTAAGAAGTTAGCATTTGTAAATAGTGGCCAGGTAAACAAAACCAACGCATTGATTGCTGTCATACCTTGTCCGTAGACTGCTTACAGCAAGTGAAAAGCTCAATCCACGATTGTCGGTGGGTTTTCCCTTGTAATTGGTTGATGAATTAAGGTCACTGATCAGTAAGGATCTCCCTACACCTGGTTGTTTAGGTCTTAATTGAAAGAAAAAACTAAAAATAGCAGACACTAGGCCCTCCATGGAATGAGTTTGACACCCCTGGTTTACAGGGTAAGGAAACCAATATGTAATTTTTTAATTTTGCTGAACTATCTCTTTTTAATTTGTTTTATTTATCCAGGTAGGCTAGTTGAGAACAAGTTCTCATTTACAACTGCGACCTGGCTAAGATAAAGCAAAGCAGTGCGACACAAACAACAACACAGATTTCAACATGGAATAAACAAACATACAGTCAATAACACAATAGAGAAAAAAGTCTATATACAGTGTGTGCAAATGAGGTAAGATTTTGATTTGATTTGATTTGGATCTCTTTTAGCCCCCATTTGGACTAATCTTCCAAGAGTCCTTAAATATTAAAATACAATTTATATACGAACACATTTTCACATATAACACACTATTACAAACATACATAATATACTAACGTAATAAAAATAAATAATCAATCTAAAAAATATGAATTCTTCATCTACTGTAATCCCACAACATTTCTGTGTATTATATTTAAATTGTTTTAAAATAGTGTTTAAATGTATATATTGAAAGGTTTCTGGTTTGCTCAGTTAATTTATTCCATTTCTTTATTGCTCTAAATTGAAATGTTCTTTTGCCTATTTCTCTTTTCTGTCTGGATAACGCATAGATGGTGGACAATCTATTCCTAGTATTTACGGAATGTCTGTCTCTTACCAACTGATTGCCGTTGTGAATTGTACTTGGCCGTTTTAAATGATGTATATTATGAAATAAAATAAGCATGTTTTTTTCAATTATCTTGTCGATTGATGACCAACCAAGAACATTGCGTATGACTGCAACAGAAAAACCATATCTCCACCGTAAAACAATCCTTGCTGCTTTGTTCTGTGCAATCTGCAGCCTCCTAACTTCACTTGATGATGCATTTCCCCAGACCACAGAACAGTAGTTCACTTGACTCTCAATTAAAGCTTGTGTTATTTGCTTAAGAATTTTTCCTGGTAAATATTTAGCTATCCTTCTGATTATGCATGCTGTTTTAATATTTTTTTTTACATAGATTAGTTATTTGAGATGACCATGATAAGCAGTTGTCTAGCTGCACTCCTAATAGTTTGGTTTCTGCCACTTCTTCAATTTGTACTCCTCCCATACTTAATTGTATCCCATGCTGTTTTGGCCTTTTCCTAGTGGAACAGACCAACATAACTTTGGTTTTCTTGGTGTTTAAAACAAGCTTATTCTGGCAAACCCACTCCCTAATATTCTCCAAATCTCCTTGTAAAGCTTGCTGTACCTGTTGAACCGATTGTCCTGCTGCATAAATTGTAGTATCATCTGCAAATATAGTAGCTTGAGTTTCAGCTAGGGCATAGGAAAGGTCGTTGGTATATATTAAATAAAGAAGTGGCCCAAGGCAGCTGCCCTGCGGTATTCCACAGTTTAAAGCATGAGGGGAAGAAAATGAACCATTGATATAGGTGGACTGTTTCCTGTCAGTTAGATATGACTGTACCCAATTCAATGCTACCTCCTTAAAACCATAATGCATTAATTTTGTCAAAATTATCTCATGATCCACTAAATCAAATGCTGCACTGAAATCTAAAAATAGTACCCCCACAAACTTGCCATTATCCATAGCATTGAACCACTGGTCAGTCATGTCAACCAATGCAGTGGTAGTGGAATGATTTTTGCGATAAGCATGCTGATTGGCTGTAATCAGATCATTATTTTCCATGTACTCCCATATTTGTCTACTCACAATACCCTCCAATATCTTACTGAGTGTAGGGAGTAGACTAATTGGTCGACTATTGGCAGGAGTAGCGGGTTCTTTGCAGTCTTTTGGAATAGGACAAAGTTTAGCATGCTTCCATACATTTGCAAACATCCCCTTTTCCAGTGACCAATTAAATATGTATCTCAGTGGAACTGCAATCTGGGGAGCAGCACAGCGAAGCAAAAAATTGTCCATAAGATCATAACCTGTAGATTTCCCATCAGGTAATGACTTCAAAAGGTTTAACACCTCCTCCACTGACACCGTTTGCAGACTAAAAGAGCAGATCTTGTTGCTCATAATATGATCATCAATCCATTGGACAATAGCTTGTTTGGAAGAATGTATGTTTACATGTGTTGCTCAGTAAATTAATTTTCTTTGTGAAAAAATCTGCAAAATGATTGGCAATATCAACTGGTTTTGTTATTATTCTCCTGTCAACCTCCACACTAGATGGGCATGATGAGATAGATGTACCAAGTAAACCCTTAACTCTATTCCATACCTTTTTAGAATTATTTTTACAATCAATAAAAGCATTGTTGAAAAATAACTTTTTTTCCCTTCGATTCAATTTAACTGCATAATTACGAAATGTTCTATAATTCTGTTCATCAATTTCTAGTTTTGACTTGGCTGCTAAGACTTTTAACATATTTCTTTGAGAAAAAGCCTCACCCAGTTCATCATCAATCCATGGAGATGGACGTGCACCAACTGTACTCTTTCTTATATGGGCATGATGGTCCATAACCTCAGTGAGCAAATCAATAAAACATTCTGTAGCGTGATTTAAATCATCCTCTAGATAAATCAGCTCCCAGGGTACAGCAGCCAAATCATTTAGAAATAGCTCATAATTAAATGTTTTAAAATGTCTCTTGACCACAATCCTAGGGGGTTTCTTTGGAACCTTGGTGTTCATGGTTATGCTCACAATATTATGGTCTGTCCAGCCCACTGGCATTGATCTGGCTTTTAAGCATTGCGATGGTATATTACAGAAAATCAGATCAATGCATGTGTCTGAACGATGACCCAACTTAATTGATGATCTAGTAGTATCATTAACCAGTTGTTTCAAACCACAGTTCTCCGCATATCTCATCAATTTTGTTCTATTCAAATTATTGTGATCCTTCCAATTTATATTAAAATCACCCAAAATAAATACATCTCTGTTGCTATCTGTGGCCTTGTCAAACCCAGAGCATAAGTCATCCAAATAGGACACCTTAGAGCTAGGAGGTCTGTACACACATCCCACCAATATGGCTGCCTGGTGAGGCAGATGTACTTGAGCCCATAGTGCCTCTACTTGACATACATAAGATAAGGGAGGTAAGACAATAAATAGGCCATAGTGGTGAAATAATTACAATTTAGCAATTAAACACTGGAGTGATAGATGTGCAGAAGATGAATGAGCAAGTAGAGATACTGGGGTGCAAAGGAGCAAAAAAATAAATAACAGAATGGGGATGAGGTAGTTGGATGGGCTATTTACAGATGAGCTATGTACAGGTGCAGTGATCTGTGAGCTGCTTTGACAGCTGGTGCTTAAAGTTAGTGAGGGAGGTATGGGTCTCCAGCTTCAGTGATTTTTGCAATTTGTTCCAGTCATTGGCAGCAGAGAAACGGAAGGAAAGGTGGCCAAAGAAGGAATTGGCTTTGGGGGTGACCAGTGAAATATACCTGCTGGAGCGCGTGCTACGGGTGGGTGCTGCTATGGTGACCAGTGAGCTGGGATAAGACATTTAGTTCTGATTATTGCATATGTACAGCACGCAAAAGTATGACTTCTAAATATTTCAGATAATTGTTGATAATCTAATTGTAGATGAATGACCATGCTTCCATGTCCTTTAATTGCATTATAGTTACAATGCTGTCCTTTATAGGTAGACTCACCGATTTGACGGAGATGCAGAAAGTAAACAGCTTATTGGGTACATTTCCACAACAACTAACAGGGTGACGCGTGAGGCTCAACTTCTCTGCTGTTTTGGTCCCGTGGCTACCACCCAGTGAACAGCATGAAGAAAAGCCCTGCACATACTGCACATACTGATACTGTATTTGACTGCGTGAGAGCAAAGTCTACCTTTAAACATATGTAATAAAATATATTTTAAAAAGTGTTTCATCTAGTGGATTTATGACTTTATTGAGTCTGAAAACTTATGCTTATCTCTGGTTTATAATCATCAATGGCAGTGATGTAAAGTACTTACAGTGCTTTCAGAAATTATTCAGACCTCTTGAATTTTTCCACTTTGTCACTTTACGTAAAATTATTCCCCCCCCCCATCTACACACAATACCCCATAATGACAAAGCAAAAACAGTTTTTAGATTTTTTTAGCATTTTTTTTTACAGATAAAAAACAGAAATATCACATTTACATAAGTATTCAGACCCTTTACTCAGTACTTTCTGAAGCCCCTTTGGCAGCAAATACAGCCTTGAGTATTCTTGGTTATGACGCTACAAACTTGGCACACCTGTATTTCGGGAGTTTCTTCCATTCTCTCAAGCTCTGTCAGTTTGAATGGGGAGCGTCGCTGCACAGCTATTTTCAGGTCTCTACAGAGATGTTCGATCAGGTTCAAGTCTGGGCTCTGGCTGGGCCACTCGAGGACATTCAGAGACTTGTCCCGAAGCCACTCCTGCGTTGTCTTGGCTGTGTGTTTAGGGTCATTGTCCTGTTGGAAGGTGAACCGTCACCCCAGTCTGAGGTTCTGAGCGCTCTGGAGCAGGTTTTCATCAAGGATCTCTCCGTTCATCTTTCCGTCGATCCTGACTAGTCTCTCAGTCCCTGGTGCTGAAAAACATCCCCATAGCATGAAGCTGCCACCACCATGCTTCACTGTAGGGATGGTGCCAGGTTTCCTCCAGATGTGATGCTTGGCATTCAGGCCAAAGAGTTCAATCTTGGTTTCATCAGACCAGAGAATTTTGTTTCTTGATCTGAGAGTCCTTTAGGTGCCTTTTGGCAAACTTCAAGTGGGCTATAATTTGCCTTTTACTAAGGAGTGGCTTCCGTCTGGCCACTACCATAAAAGCCTGATTGGGGGAGTGCTGCAGAGATGGTTGTCCTTCTGGAAGGTTGTCCCGTCTCCACAGAGGAACTCTGGAGCTCTGTCAGTGACCATTAGGATCTTGGTCACCTCCCCGACCAAGGTCCTTCTCCCCCGATTGCTCAGTTTGGCCAGGCGTCCAGCTCTAGGAAGAGTCTTGGTGGTTCCAAACTTCTTCCATTTAAGAATGATGGAGGCCACTGTGTTCTTGGGGACCTTCAATGCTGCAGAAATTTTTTGGTACACTTCCCCAGATCTGTGCCTCGACACAATCCTGTCTCAGAGCTCTACTAACAATTCCTTCAACCTAATGGCTTGGTTTTTGCTCTGACATGCACTGTCAACTGTGGGACCTTATATAGACAGGTGTGTGTCTTTCCAACTCATGTCCAATCAATTGAATTTACTACAGGTCTTCTCCAATCAAGTTGTAGAAACATCTCAAGGATGATCAATGGAAACAGGATGCACCTGAGCTCAATTTCGAGTCTCATAACAAAGGGTCTGAATACTTACTGTATGTAAATAAGGTATTTCTGTTTTTTATTTGTATTTCTAAAAACCTGTTTTTGCTTTGTTATTATGGGGTATTGTGTGTAGATTGATGAGAAAAAAAGATTTAATACATTTTAGAATAAGGCTGTAACGTAAGAAAATGTGGAAAAAGTCAAGGGGTCTGAATACTTTCCGAATGCACTGTAAGTACAAATTGTGGAAGGTACTACTCTGTACTTTACTATTTATATTTTTGACAACTTTTCATTTTACATCATTACATTCCTTAATAAAATGTATGTATTTTTTACTCCATACATTTTCCCTGACACCCAAAAGTACTTGTTACGTTTTTATGCTTAGCAGGTCATGAAAATGGTCCAATTCAAGCACTTATCAAGAGAACATCCCCGGTCATCCCTACTGCCTCTGTTCTGGTGGACTCACTAAATACACATGCTTGGTTTGTAAATTATGTCTGAGTGTTGGAGTGTGCCCCTGGCTCTCCATAAATACAAATAAATCAAAAACAGTGCCGTCTAGTTTGCTTAAAGGAAAACTCCACCCAAAAACAATATTTTGGTATTTGTTTCATTAGTCCATTGTCGACATAGTTTTAAAATGTTTTGCTTGTCAGCAGTAAAGTTTTCAAGATATGTAACTTTCAAAATACAGAAATCATCCCGTATGATACATTTTGCATCAAATGATACTGCGTTTTGCATCACATGATGCATGATGCAAAATACATCATACAGGGATGATTTCTGTATTATGAAAGTTACATATCTTGAAAACTTGATTTATACTTTTACTTTTGATACTTAAATATATTTAAAACCAAATACTTTTAGACTTTTACTCAAGTAATATTTTACTGGGTGACTCTCAATTTTACATGAGTCATTTTCTATTAAGGTATCTTTCCTTTTACTCAAGTATGTCAATGGGATACTTTTCCACCACTGATTAATGACATCACAAAAAACTATTTTACACCTCCTGTTTTGCAACTGTGTATTAATTTACAAGAACTAACACATTTGGAAAGGTCTTCAGGTTCCAATAGCCTATTTCAAAACAAAACTTACGGTCACACTATTTGGAGTGTCCGGATTTTCCATCTGTAGATGCTCGACAGATGGTCACACTATCAACAAACTCTGTTGTTTAGCAATTGCTTGCAAAGGTTACGTTAGGGTTAGAATAAGGGTTAGGGTAAAGGTTAAGTTTAGGGTTAGGGTTAGAATAAGGGTTAAGGTAAAGGTTAAGTTTAGGGTTAGAATAAGGGTTAGGGTAAAGGTTAAGTTTAGGGTTAGAATAAGGGTTAAGGTTAGGGTTAGAATAAGGGTTAAGGTAAAGGTTAAGTTTAGGGTTAGAATAAGGGTTAGGGTAAAGGTTAAGTTTAGGGTTAGAATAAGGGTTAAGGTTAGGGTTAGAATAAGGGTTAAGGTAAAGGTTAAGTTTAGGGTTAGAATAAGGGTTAAGGTAAAGGTTAAGTTTAGGGTTAGAATAAGGGTTAAGGTTAGGGTTAGAATAAGGGTTAAGGTAAAGGTAAAGTTTAGGGTTAGAATAAGGGTTAAGGTAAAGGTTAAGTTTAGGGTTAGAATAAGGGTTAAGGTTAGGGTTAGAGCTAGGGTTAAGGAAAAGGTTAAGTTTAGGGTTAGAATAAGGGTTAAGGTTAGGGTTAGAGCTAGGGTTAAGGTAAAGGTTAAGTTTAGGGTTAGAATAAGGGTTAAGGTTAGGGTTAGAGCTAGGGTTAAGGTAAAGGTTAAGTTTAGGGTTAGAATAAGGGTTAAGGTTAGGGTTAGAGCTAGGGTTAAGGTAAAGGTTAAGTTTAGGGTTAGAATAAGGGTTAAGTTTAGGGTTAGAATAAGGGTTAAGGTTAGGGTTAGAGCTAGAGCTAGGGTTATGGTTGTAGATAGTTAGTTGAAATATTACTGATAGTCTACAGATCATCTACAGATGGAGTATCCAAATAAAGTGTAACCACATTTATTTGCTCAGTTTGGGTCCCACTATCAAAAGTACGGATTCAGAAATGTTAACTTAAATTGAAACATTAGACTTTTGTTGTATAATTAGCTGAGTATAAAGATGGTATGTTTAGATTAACCTGTAACAAACGCTCCACTGACACATTTTTACAGAAACTGGATGTGTGGGTGAAAGACAAGAAAATATCCTCTTTACACAAACACAACCGTGCCTGCCACACACACAGCATTCCAAAATGTTTCCACATAAAAACTCACCACAATAAGCCCAGAAAGAAGAAACCAAAAATCACTTGGATACAACACTGCCTATATAAAAAAGTCAAACCTTATCTAATTTCTGTTACTTAATGATAAGACACTTACTTCAGTCGTAGGTGTGTGTTTGAGACGTGAGGTTGTTTTCACTGAGACGCAACACAGACAAACAGGTAAATCCGGGCTGCTAAGAGTTGTTACGGTCAGTCTCTCATTTATAACCTATTTACAGGTGAGTGTGACCCTCTGAGGGCAGGACTGGCCCAGAGGCAAAGTCCCATGTCATTGAGTCTGATAATATGGGACCAATCACACCACCCCAGAGAAAAACCCTATTGTGTCGATCCATAAGATTTTATGACCGGTGTAATATATTTACAGACAAATTAAAGTTTCCTTGCTAGATGTCTATGCTATTTCGATTTTCAATATGGAAGAAGGCTTTGTTGAAACACGTTTTATTGCAGTTGGCATAGGGCCAGGAGGTTTTCCTCACCATGAGTGACCTGAGCAGGAAAGGGTCATTTGGTGAATGAAAACTCCTGCGTGGGGACATCCCATGCTCCTGTTTTTACTTCTTGGGATGTTTTAGAGAATTTATCCTGTTATGATGTGGGGGTTAGTTTAGTGTTAGCACACCGTTAGGCAACACACTACCAGGATACACTTCCACACCCCATCCCCATGGCAGCACCAACCTGGTCAAAGGCTCTGCCAGGAAGCCTTGATAAGCACAACAGGTGGTAGCGATCAGGATTGATTGGCAATCTGTGACCAGCTGTCTCTCGGCCTGCCAGTATTTGGAGTTATTTTGTGTTAGTTAACCTCTTTAATTTAGGCATGACTCTGTATATTTTATTTTTTGGGGCGGTACATATTTATTTTTGGGTTATCACTTTGAATGAATACTAATCTGCTTGGACGACCATGGGAGTCATGACTGAGCTGGGCCTGGACCTAAGGTAGTAAAGCGGATTCAACACACGGTCACATTATCAGGTTTCAGGTATGACCCAGATGCAGACAGTGTCAAAGAAACAGAAGTTGATTTCTCGTACATGGGCAGGCAAACGACAGGTCAAGGGAGGCAGAGGTCAGTAATCCAGAGAGGGTGCAAAGGTCCAGAACGGCAGACAGTCTCAGGGTAGGGGCAAGCAGGGGTCAATAATCCACAGAGGTGGGGCAAGGTATAGAACGGCAGGCAGGCTCAGGGTCAGGGCAGGCAGAACGGTCAAAACCGGGAAGGACTAGAATACAGGAGCAAGAACAGACAGAAGCAGGGGAACAAACGCTGGTAGGTTTCACGAAACAAAACGAACTGGCAACAAACAAACCGAGAACGCAGGTATAAATACACAGGGATAGGGGATAATGGGGAAGATGGGCGACACCTGGAGGGGGGTGGAGACAAGCACACAGACAGGTGAAACAACAGATCAGGGTGCGACACACATGTTTACTTCTCACATTTACGCAAACATCCAATCACGTTATAGACCATGTAGCTAGGCCTAAGACCCCTAGACATAATGAGTCACGTTATAGACCATGTAGCTAGGCCTAAGACCCCTAGACATAATGAGTCAGGTTACAGACCATGTAGCTAGGCCTAAGACCCCTAGACATAATGAGTCAGGTTCCATGTGGCTTGGCCTAAGACCATGTGCCTAGGCCTAAGGTTCCATGTGGCTAGGCCTAAGTTCCCTAGACATAATGAGTCAGGTTACAGACCATGTAGCTAGGCCTAAGACCCCTATACATAATGAGTCAGGTTACAGACCATGTAGCTAGGCCTAGGACCCCTAGACATAATGAGTCAGGTTACAGACCATGTAGCTAGGCCTAAGACCCCTAGACATAATGAGTCAGGTTACAGACCATGTAGCTAGGCCTAAGACCCCTAGACATAATGAGTCAGGTTCCATGTGGCTAGGCCTAAGACCCCTAGACATAATGAGTCAGGTTACAGACCATGTAGCTAGGCCTAAGACCCCTAGACATAATGAGTCAGGTTCCATGTGGCTTGGCCTAAGACCATGTGCCTAGGCCTAAGGTTCCATGTGGCTAGGCCTAAGACCCCTATACATAATGAGTCATGTTACAGACCATGTAGCTAGGCCTAGGACCCCTAGACATAATGAGTCAGGTTACAGACCATGTAGCTAGGCCTAGGACCCCTAGACATAATGAGTCAGGTTACAGACCATGTAGCTAGGCCTAAGACCCCTAGACATAATGAGTCAGGTTACAGACTATGTAGCTAGGCCTAAGACCCCTAGACATAATGAGTCAGGTTCCATGTGGCTAGGCCTAAGACCCCTAGACATAACGAGTCAGGTTAGAGACCATGTAGCTAGGTCTAGGACCCCTATACATAATGAGTCAGGTTACAAACCATGTAGCTAGGCCTAGAACCCCTATACATAATGAGTCAGGTTACAAACCATGTAGCTAGGCCTAAGACCCCTAGACATAATGAGTCAGGTTCCATGTGGCTAGGCCTAGGACCCCTAGACATAATGAGTCAGGTTACAGACCATGTAGCTAGGCCTAAGACCCCTAGACATAATGAGTCAGGTTACAGACCATGTAGCTAGGACCCCAAGACATAATGAGTCAGGTTACAGACCATGTAGGTAGGTCTAGGACCCCTATACATAATGAGTCAGGTTACAGACCATGTAGCTAGGTCTAGGACCCCTAGACATAATGAGTCAGGTTACAGACCATGTAGCTAGGACCCCTAGACATAATGAGTCAGGTTACAGACCATGTAGCTAGGACCCCTAGACATAATGAGTCAGGTTACAGACCATGTAGCTAGGACCCCTAGACATAATGAGTCAGGTTATAGACCATGTAGCTAGGACTAGGACCCCTAGACATAATGAGTCAGGTTACAGACCATGTAGCTAGGCCTAAGACCCCTAGACATAATGAGTCAGGTTACAGACCATGTAGCTAGGCCTAAGACCCCTAGACATAATGAGTCAGGTTACAGACCATGTAGCTAGGTCTAGGACCCCTAGACATAATGAGTCAGGTTACAGACCATGTGGCTAGGCCTAAGACCCCTAGACATAATGAGTCAGGTTACAGACCATGTAGCTAGGTCTAGGACCCCTAGACATAATGAGTCAGGTTACAGACCATGTAGCTAGGCCTAAGACCCCTAGACATAATGAGTCAGGTTACAGACCATGTGGCTAGGCCTAAGACCCCTAGACATAATGAGTTAGGTTACAGACCATGTAGCTAGGTCTAGGACCCCTAGACATAATGAGTCAGGTTACAGACCATGTAGCTAGGTCTAGGACCCCTAGACATAATGAGTCAGGTTACAGACCATGTGGCTAGGACTCCTAGACATAATGAGTCAGGTTACAGACCATGTAGCTAGGACCCCTAGACATAATGAGTCAGGTTACAGACCACGTAGCTAGGACTCCTAGACATAATGAGTCAGGTTACAGACCATGTGGCTAGGACTCCTAGACATAATGAGTGAGGTTACAGACCATGTGGCTAGGACTCCTAGACATAATGAGTCAGGTTACAGACCATGTAGCTAGGACCCCTAGACATAATGAGTCAGGTTACAGACCACGTAGCTAGGACTCCTAGACATAATGAGTCAGGTTACAGACCATGTGGCTAGGCCTAAGACCCCTATACATAATGAGTCAGGTTACAGACCATGTAGCTAGGTCTAGGACCCCTAGACATAATGAGTCAGGTTACAGAACACGTAGCTAGGACTCCTAGACATAATGAGTCAGGTTACAGACCATGTAGCTAGGACCCCTAGACATAATGAGTCAGGTTATAGACCATGTAGCTAGGACTAGGACCCCTAGACATAATCAGTCAGGTTACAGACCATGTAGCTAGGACCCCTAGACATAATGAGTCAGGTTACAGACCACGTAGCTAGGACTCCTAGACATAATGAGTCAGGTTACAGACCATGTGGCTAGGACTCCTAGACATAATGAGTCAGGTTACAGACCATGTGGCTAGGACTCCTAGACATAATGAGTCAGGTTACAGACCATGTAGCTAGGACCCCTAGACATAATGAGTCAGGTTACAGACCACGTAGCTAGGACTCCTAGACATAATGAGTCAGGTTACAGACCATGTGGCTAGGCCTAAGACCCCTATACATAATGAGTCAGGTTACAGACCATGTAGCTAGGTCTAGGACCCCTAGACATAAGTCAGGTTACAGACCACGTAGCTAGGACTCCTAGACATAATGAGTCAGGTTACAGACCGTGTAGGTAGGTCTAGGACCCCTATACATAATGAGTCAGGTTACAGACCATGTAGCTAGGTCTAGGACCCCTAGACATAATGAGTCAGGTTACAGACCATGTAGCTAGGCCTAGGACCCCTAGACATAATGAGTCAGGTTACAGACCATGTAGCTAGGACCCCTAGACATAATGAGTCAGGTTACAGACCATGTAGCTAGGCCTAAGACCCCTAGACATAATGAGTCAGGTTACAGACCATGTAGCTAGGTCTAGGACCCCTAGACATAATGAGTCAGGTTACAGACCATGTGGCTAGGCCTAAGACCCCTAGACATAATGAGTCAGGTTACAGAACATGTAGCTAGGTCTAGGACCCCTAGACATAATGAGTCAGGTTACAGACCATGTAGCTAGGTCTAGGACCCCTAGACATAATGAGTCAGGTTACAGACCATGTGGCTAGGACTCCTAGACATAATGAGTCAGGTTACAGACCATGTAGCTAGGACCCCTAGACATAATGAGTCAGGTTACAGACCACGTAGCTAGGACTCCTAGACATAATGAGTCAGGTTACAGACCATGTGGCTAGGACTCCTAGACATAATGAGTGAGGTTACAGACCATGTGGCTAGGACTCCTAGACATAATGAGTCAGGCTACAGACCATGTAGCTAGGACCCCTAGACATAATGAGTCAGGTTACAGACCACGTAGCTAGGACTCCTAGACATAATGAGTCAGGTTACAGACCATGTGGCTAGGCCTAAGACCCCTATACATAATGAGTCAGGTTACAGACCATGTAGCTAGGTCTAGGACCCCTAGACATAATGAGTCAGGTTACAGAACACGTAGCTAGGACTCCTAGACATAATGAGTCAGGTTACAGACCATGTAGGTAGGTCTAGGACCCCTATACATAATGAGTCAGGTTACAGACCATGTAGCTAGGTCTAGGACCCCTAGACATAATGAGTCAGGTTACAGACCATGTAGCTAGGACCCCTAGACATGAGTCAGGTTACAGACCATGTAGCTTGTGCCGTGTCTGTGCCTCGATCTTGGTTGGGCAAAATTAAAAATGGCGGTGTTCGCTTCAGTAATCTTACTAGTATAAAGACCTCCTCCATTCCTGCCATTATTGAAAGAGATTGTGATACTTCACATCTCAAAATTGGGTTACTTAATGTTAGATCCCTCACTTCCAATGAACTAATCACTGATCATAATCTTGATGTGATTGGCCTGACTGAAACATGGCTTAAGCCTGATGAATTTACTGTGTTAAATGAGGCCTCACCCCCTGGTTACACTAGTGACCAAACCCCCCGTGCATCCGGCAAAGGCGGAGTTGTTGCTAACATTTACGATAGCAAATTTCAATTTACAAAAAAAAAACAATGACGTTTTCGTCTTTTGAGCTTCTAGTCATGAAATCTATGCAGCCTACTCAATCACTTTTTATAGCTACTGTTTACAGGCCTCCTGGGCCATATGCAGTGTTCCTTACTGAGTTCCCTGAATTCCTATCAGATCTTGTAGTCATAGCAGATAATATTCTAATTTTTGGTGACTTTAACATTCACATGGAAAAGTCCACAGACCCACTCCAAAAGGCTTTCGGAGCCATCATCGACTCAGTGGGGTTTGTCCAACATGTCTCTGGACCTACTCACTGCCACAGTCATACTCTGGACCTAGTTTTGTCCCATGGAATAAATGTTGTGGATCTTAATGTTTTTCCTCATAATCCTGGATTATCGGACCACCATTTTATTGCGTTTACAATTGCAACAAATAATCTGCTCAGACCCCAACCAAGGAAGATTAAAAGTCGTGCTATAAATTCTCAGACAACCCAAAGATTCCTTGATGCCCTTCCAGACTCCCTCTGCCTACCCAAGGACGTCAGAGGACAAGAATCAGTTAACCACCTAACCGAGGAACTCAATTCAACCTTGCGCAATACCCTAGATGCAGTTGCACCCCTAAAAATTAAAAACATCTGTCATAAGAAACTAGCTCCCTGGTATACAGAAAATACACGAGCTCTGAAGCAAGCTTCCAGAAAATTGGAACGGAAATGGCGCCACACTAAACTGGAAGTCTTCCGACTAGCTTGGAAAGACAGTACCGTGCAGTATCGAAAAGCCCTCACTGCTGCACGATCATCCTATTTTTCCAACTTAATTGAGGAAAATAAGAACAATCCGAAATGTCTTTTTGACACTGTCGCAAAGCTAACTAAAAAGCAGCATTCGCAAATGGAGGATGGCTTTCACTTCAGCAGTAATAAATTTATGAACTTTTTTGAGGAAAAGATCATGATCATTAGAAAGCAAATTACGGACTCATCTTTAAATCTGGGTATTCCTCCAGGGCTTCATTGTTCAGAGTCTGCACAACTCTGCCAGGACCTTGGCTCAAGGGAGATACTAAAGTGTTTTAGTACTATATCTCTTGACACAATGATGAAAATAATCATGGCCTCCAAACCCTCAAGCTGCATACTGGACCCTATTCCAACTAAACTACTGAAAGAGCTGCTTCCTGTGCTTGGCCCTCCTATGTTGAACATAATAAACGGCTCTCTATCCACCGGATGTGTACCAAGCTCACTAAAAGTGGCAGTAATAAAGCCTCTCTTGAAAAAGCCGAATCTTGACCCAGAAATTATAAAAAACTATCGGCCTATATCGAATCTTCCATTCCTCTCAAAAATTTTAGAAAAAGTTGTTGCGCAGCAACTCACTGCCTTCCTGAAGACAAACAATGTATACGAAACGCTTCAGTCTGGTTTTAGACCCCATCATAGCACTGAGACTGCACTTGTGAAGGTGGTAAATGACCTTTTAATGACGTCAGACCGAGGCTCTGCATCTGTCCTCGTGCTCCTAGATCTTAGTGCCGCTTTTGATACCATCGATCACCACATTCTTTTGGAGAGATTGGAAACCCAAATTGGTCTACATGGACAAGTTCTGGCCTGGTTTAGATCTTATCTGTCGGAAAGATATCAGTTTGTCTCTGTGAATGGTTCGTCCTCTGACAAATCAATTGTAAATTTCGGTGTTCCTCAAGGTTCCGTTCTAGGACCACTATTGTTTTCTCTATATATTTTACCTCTTGGGGATGTCATTCGAAAACATAATGTTAAATTTCACTGCTATGCGGACGACACACAGCTGTACATTTCAATGAAACATGGTGAAGCCCCAAAATTGCCCTCGCTAGAAGCCTGCGTTTCAGACATAAGGAAGTGGATGGCTGCAAATTTTCTACTTTTAAACTCGGACAAAACAGAGATGCTTGTCCTAGGTCCCAAGAAACAAAGAGATCTTCTGTTGAATCTGACAATTAATCTGGATGGTTGTACAGTCGTCTCAAATAAAACTGTGAAGGACCTCGGCGTTACTCTGGACCCTGATCTCTCTTTTGAAGAACATATCAAGACTGCTTCAAGGACAGCTTTTTTCCATCTACGTAACATTGCAAAAATCAGAAACTTTCTGTCCAAAAATGACGCAGAAAAATTAATCCATGCTTTTGTTACTTCTAGGCTCGACTACTGCAATGCTCTACTTTCCGGCTACCCGGATAAAGCACTAAACAAACTTCAGTTAGTGCTAAATACGGCTGCTAGAATCCTGACTAGAACCAAAAAATTTGATCATATTACTCCAGTGCTAGCTTCCCTACACTGGCTTCCTGTTAAGGCAAGGGCTGATTTCAAGGTTTTACTGCTAACCTACAAAGCATTACATGGGCTTGCTCCTACCTATCTTTCCGATTTGGTCCTGCCGTACATACCTACACGTACGCTACGGTCACAAGACGCAGGCCTCCTAATTGTCCCTAGAATTTCTAAGCAAACGGCTGGAGGTAGGGCTTTCTCCTATAGAGCTCCATTTTTATGGAATGGTCTGCCTACCCATGTGAGAGACGCAGACTCAGTCTCAACCTTTAAGTCTTTACTGAAGACTTATCTCTTCAGTAGGTCCTATGATTAAGTATAGTCTGGCCCAGGAGTGTGAAGGTGAACGGAAAGGCTGGAGCAACGAACCGCCCTTGCTGTCTCTGCCTTGTCGGTTCCCCTCTTCCCACTGGGATTCTCTGCCTCTAACCCTTTTACAGGGGCTGAGTCACTGACTTACTGGTGTTCTTCCATGCCGTCCATGGGAGGGGTGCGTCACTTGAGTAGGTTGAGCCACTGACGTGGTCTTCCTGTCTGGGTTGGCGCCCCCCCTTGGGTTGTGCCGTGGCGGACATCTTTGTGGGCTATACTCGGCCTTGTCTTCGGACGGTAAGTTGGTGGTTGTAGATATCCCTCTAGTGGTGTGGGGGCTGTGCTTTGGCAAAGTGGGTGGGGTTATATCCTGCCTGTTTGGCCCTGTCCGGGGGTATCATCGGATGGGGCCACAGTGTCTTCTGATCCCTCCTGTCTCAGCCTCCAGTATTTATGCTGCAGTAGTTTATGTGTCGGGGGGCTAGGGTCAGTCTGTTACATCTGGAGTATTCTCATGTCTTATCCAGTGTCCTGTGTGAATGTAAATATGCTCTCTCTAATTCTCTCTTTCTTTCTTTCTTTCTCTCGGAGGACCTGAGCCCTAGGACTACCTGGCATGATGACTCCTTGCTGTCCCCAGTCCACCTGGCCATGCTGCTGCTCCAGTTTCAACTGTTCTGCCTGCGGCTACGGAACCCTGACCTGTTCACCGGACGTGCTTGTTGCACCCTCGACAATTACTATGATTATTATTATTTGACCATGCTGGTCATTTACGAACATTTTAACATCTTGACCATGTTCTGTTATAATATCCACCCGGCACAGCCAGAAGAGGACTGGCCACCCCTCATAGCCTGGTTCCTCTCTAGGTTTCTTCCTAGGTTTTTGGCCTTTCTCAGGAGTTTTTCCTAGGGAGTTTTTCCCAGCCACCGTGCTTCTTTCACATGCATTGCTTGCTGTTTGGGGTTTTAGGCTGGGTTTCTGTACAGCACTTTGAGATTTCAGCTGATGTACGAAGGGCTATATAAATAAATTTGATTTGATTTGATTTGATTTGACCCCTAGACATAATGAGTCAGGTTACAGACCACGTAGCTAGGACTCCTAGACATAATGAGTCAGGTTACAGACCATGTAGGTAGGTCTAGGACCCCTATACATAATGAGTCAGGTTACAGACCATGTAGCTAGGTCTAGGACCCCTAGACATAATGAGTCAGGTTACAGACCATGTAGCTAGGCCTAGGACCCCTAGACATAATGAGTCAGGTTACAGACCATGTAGCTAGGACCCCTAGACATAATGAGTCAGGTTACAGACCATGTAGCTAGGACCCCTAGACATAATGAGTCAGGTTATAGACCATGTAGCTAGGACTAGGACCCCTAGACATAATGAGTCAGGTTACAGACCATGTAGCTAGGCCTAAGACCCCTAGACATAATGAGTCAGGTTACAGACCATGTAGCTAGGCCTAAAACCCCTAGACATAATGAGTCAGGTTACAGACCATGTAGCTAGGTCTAGGACCCCTAGACATAATGAGTCAGGTTACAGACCATGTAGCTAGGACCCCTAGACATAATGAGTCAGGTTACAGACCATGTAGCTAGGTCTAGGACCCCTAGACATAATGAGTCAGGTTACAGACCATGTGGCTAGGACTCCTAGACATAATGAGTCAGGTTACAGACCATGTAGCTAGGACCCCTAGACATAATGAGTCAGGTTACAGACCACGTAGCTAGGACTCTTAGACATAATGAGTCAGGTTACAGACCATGTGGCTAGGACTCCTAGACATAATGAGTCAGGTTACAGACCATGTAGCTAGGACCCCTAGACATAATGAGTCAGGTTACAGACCACGTAGCTAGGACCCCTAGACATAATGAGTCAGGTTACAGACCATGTAGCTATGCCTAGGACCCCTAGACATAATGAGTCAGGTTCCATATATCTAGGTCTAGGACCCCTAGACATAATGAGTCAGGTTACAGACCATCTAGCTATGCCTAGGACCCCTAGACATAATGAGTTCAGCAAACCCAGTAGGCTAGTTATTGGTTTTGTAATACCTCCGCTTTATATTCTCATTATTCATTAGTCAGCTAGTTAACCTTTGCCCTATGCAACTGAGAGACTGTGCTCTTGGTCATTCGTTTAAAGTTGTATTAGTTTTATGTACACATGGTATTCACCACCCAACACAATACTTACTTGCAGATTCCTTCTCAACAATGCAACAATAAGAAATAATAAAAGATAAGAATACGAACATAAAGTATATTTTTGCTTAAGTATAATACAGGAAGGCACAATTTATATTACAATATTTACAGATGTTTGGGGGAAGGGGGGATTGGGGGGCAAGTGTTTAAATTATTCAGTACTTAGTAATAATTATAAGAGTCTGATAGCAGCAGTTGTGATGTGTGTGTGTGTAGTGTGTGTGTGAGTGAGTGAGTGCATATTTGCTAAGGTGGGGACAGTCAGTGAAGGTGCTCAGTGTTCAGCAGTCTGATGGCTTAGAGAAAGAAACTCGTAGCTGGGGTCCTTGATGATGCTGCGGGCCTTCCACAGACACCGTGTCGAGTAGATGTCCTGGATGGGTGGGAGCACGGTTCCATTGATGGTACCATTACCGCAACAATAAGGGTTTCCTTTGTCTTCAGTGTCCCCAATTAGGGCCTAATAAATACTTGTTTAGATAAGGAAGAAAGAACACAACAGAGCCACAGAGCAGCATAAACACTTCACATGCTTTCAAAGGGTCCATAACAGAACACTAAGCAATTACTACAGATACCCCTGGGGTGGCAGGGTAGCCTAGTAGTTAGAGCGTTGGACCCCGAGCTGACAAAGTACAAATCTGTCGTTCTGCCCCTGAACAAGGCAGTTAACCCACTGTTCCTAGGCTGTCATTGTAAATAAGAATTTGTTTTTAACTGACTTGCCCAGTTAAATAAAGGTAAAATACAAATAAATAATAACACCAGCACTAATAGACGCTGGTCATCCAAAGAAGTGTTTCCTAAAATAGATAGCTAGCGCCATTATTCTGCTTCCTTGTTAAGTCGACACCTTGTACAGCATATAGGTATAGGCATATAGGTTTCCCTAGCTGAGAGATGAAAGATAACACTAATGGATATTCTTACTGATAGTTTTGCAGGTGAGTGAAGAAAGATAACAGTAATGGATATTCTTACTGATAGTTTTGCAGGTGAGTGAAGAAAGATAACAGTAATGGATATTCTTACTGATAGTTTTGCAGGTGAGTGAAGAAAGATAACAGTAATGGATATTCTTACTGATAGTTTTGCAGGTGAGTGAAGAAAGATAACAGTAATGGATATTCTTACTGATAGTTTTGCAGGTGAGTGAAGAAAGATAACAGTAATGGATATTCTTACTGATAGTTTTGCAGGTGAGTGAAGAAAGATAACAGTAATGGATATTCTTACTGATAGTTTTGCAGGTGAGTGAAGAAAGATAACAGTAATGCATATTCTTATTGATAATTTTACAGGTGAGGGAAGAAAGATAAC
The DNA here is from genome assembly GCF_901001165.1 of Salmo trutta. NCBI lineage: Eukaryota > Metazoa > Chordata > Actinopteri > Salmoniformes > Salmonidae > Salmo > Salmo trutta. Next base: position 74,225,943 of record NC_042957.1, on the reverse strand, counting down.
ACTAATGGATATTCTTATTGATAGTCCGTAGTGATAACCTATGAGGTGCATTGACAGCAGGTCATCACTGACTGGTCTTAACAGCAGGTCATCACTGACTGGTCTTAACAGCAGGTCCTCACTGACTGGTCTTAACAGCAGGTCCTCACTGACTGGTCTTAACAGCAGGTCCTCACTGACTGGTCTTAACAGCAGGTCCTCACTGACTGGTCTTAACAGCAGGTCATCACTGACTGGTCTTAACAGCAGGTCATCACTGACTGGTCTTAACAGCAGGTCATCACTGACTGGTCTTAACAACAGGTCATCACTGACTGATCTTAACAGCAGGTCATCACTGACTGGTCTTAACAGCAGGTCATCACTGACTGGTCTTAACAGCAGGTCATCACTGACTGGTCTTAACAGCAGGTCATCACTGACTGGTCTTAACAGCAGGTCATCACTGACTGGTCTTAATAGCAGGTCATCACTGACTGGTCTTAACAGCAGGTCATCACTGACTGATCTTAACAGCAGGTCATCACTGACTGATCTTAACAACAGGTCATCACTGACTGGTCTTAACAACAGGTCATCACTGACTGGTCTTAACAACAGGTCATCACTGACTGGTGTTAGTTAACAGGTCATCACTGACTGGTGTTAGTTAACAGGTCATCACTGACTGGTGTTAGTTAACAGGTCATCACTGACTGGTGTTAGTTAACAGGTCATCACTGACTGGTGTTAGTTAACAGGTCATCACTGACTGGTGTTAGTTAACAGGTCATCACTGACTGGTGTTAGTTAACAGGTCATCACTGACTAGTGTTAGTTAACAGGTCATCACTGACTGGTGTTAGTTAACAGGTCATCATTGACTGGTGTTAGTTAACAGATCATCAATGACTGGTGTTAGTTAACAGGTCATCACTGACTGGTGTTAGTTAACAGGTCATCACTGACTGGTCTTAACAGCAGGTCATCACTGACTGGTCTTAACAGCAGGTCATCACTGACTGGTGTTAGTTAACAGGTCATCACTGACTGGTCTTAACAGCAGGTCATCACTGACTGGTCTTAACAGCAGGTCATCACTGACTGGTGTTAGTTAACAGGTCATCACTGACTGGTGTTAGTTAACAGGTCATCACTGACTGGTGTTAGTTAACAGGTCATCACTGACTGGTGTTAGTTAACAGGTCATCACTGACTGGTGTTAGTTAACAGGTCATCATCAACTGGTCTTAACAGGCATCAACAGCAGTATGACAGAGCGAAAACAAGGTTGTATAAAGTAGGACAGACAGGAAATGTTTTATTACAGTACATACTAAACCTATAAACTGAACTCTCCCTCTCAACAATGTTTTACAGGAAGTTCAAGAACAGCGGAAGCCATATGAAGGACAGTATGTCTTGTTCCATAAATATTTAACTGATGAGTTGACTGTAAGGAAGCCAAATAATTGCTTTAGAGTATCTATTGCAAAATAGATATTTACTTGATGTGAAAGTACATTCACAGAGTTTGGCATAGTCCCTTGTTGATTCTCTCAATGTACAATAGTATTAAGACAAGCCTTATACTGAAGAAAGTCACCATGAAATCCACTCAGTAAAAATATGATATTCTATTTCTTTGGGATCTGACCTCTTAGGACCTATTGAGTCTGTAGCCATGATAAGGATCACCCTCTAGAACGTAGCCAGTCTGATGGGTGGCAGACATGCTATGTCATTCATAATGCAACCCTGACATTGAGCCTCTTTTCTTTGATTTACAAACATGCTCTGATGTATATCTATGTGTTCCTTTAGTGTTGTTATTACTGGATATAAGAGTCTGTTACCGAAACACAACATGACTGGAGATGGCAAAACTTCATCAGGCACCATAGTATCATTTTTCAGTCTATTTGTGAACTCATGAGATAATGGCATAATGTTAACAGTACAGTAACTTGTGCTATTTAGTGTTTCGGCTTCATAAACGCTTAGTTTTCAAAAGTATTGTGTGTGCGCTCCACCATGCAATATAACAACATTTCACTTCATGAGCATAGCTAGTTGCCTTGCCAGAAAATAACTATTTCCAACATAAGGACTCTGAAACATGTGGACGTCCTGCCTAGAGAAATGCCTGTGCATATATGAGTCCTGAATTAACACATCTCTAATGTTCAAAGTTCTTGAATTATGGTGGCACTTCATTTCTCTAGATTCTTTTTTAGTTAAAATGTATTTGGGTACATCTTCCCATTTTAAATCAACTCATATGATGACTTTTAATAATTATTTTACCATTATAACTTTGTGCCAACAGTAGGAGTAGTACACCAAGTCATCAAACCTTTAAAAATGATTTACTATGATTATTAATGTTGCTCACGATGTTATTTCCCTTCATTTAAACGGACTAACATCATGTGAAACTTTGTGCTCAGACCCAACACATTTATAACCAACTAAAATGGTATGATTAACTAATAATGATATTTAATACAGACCCCTCCCCACTGGTGAGAATGATCAAGGTCCTTGTACACTGTATCTTTGTAACCAGTGATTTTCAAGGCAGTAGCACCAATGACATAAAACTGAGGGATACACATTATACTAGTAAAAATAATGGTTTTTAAATAGCCTTCTTTGATTTTTATTGATCTATACAATATATGAAATACTTTAGTTCACTGTATAGGATAAAAAAAGAATAGATATCTCTAAATCCCCAGAACAATCCACATCAATCCATTTACAATATTTGTTTTATATTTGTTTATAAAATTGGTCAGAGAGGATATACCAAGTTAGTTGAGTTTATCTCTGCCCAAACCCTGACACATCTACTACTGTAAGTGTAACAGTGGTATTTCAGTAGCAATAGCTTCAGAGGAACTGGGCTGGAGAGGGGATGGTTCAGGCCCAACCAATTTGTACAATATTTGGCAGTGTGCTGGACACCTCTGACTGATTCAGGTCAGGGTTACGACTCATTTGTGGCACAAAAACGAGAAGCTAGATTTGAAGTGGGACCGGGTTGTCGGGTTGAAGCGAGCATATTGGAGTAAGGGAACCGTGCTCACATCTACTGTATGCGTTGCTCATTTCACCCCTGAGGACTTCGATGGCTTAATATAACCAGTGGAAGGCAGCACACAGAATGATACTGTCACATCTGCTCCTGCTACACCCCCTAGTGGACATCCGGTGTCTCCTTGACCTGCAGCCATTCCCCCAGTTCTCTCCGTCTCCCTCTTTTTCTCTCCCTCTGTGTGTGATTGTGTGGTTGGAGACAGGTGTGCTGGAGTCAGAGTGGTCCCCCACCAGCCGCAACCCGTTCCATAATCAAGACCACTACAAATACTCAGTCCTGCCACTTCCACTCTGCCAGATCGTAGTCTCTGTACAGTCAGTCATGCTTCTAGCTATTTATTGTTATTTAAGATCCTGTATCCTGCTGTGCCTATTTCCTTGCCTGATGCTGTTTCACCTCTCACTGCAGTTTTGCCGCTCTGACTCTGGTTCCTGTCTCCTGTTCCACATCTCACCACCCTGTTCTGGATTCAACTCATCACTTTCTTGGATTCCCCTCCAGACCTGTTTACCCTGTCCCAACCCAGCTCGCTCCAACCTCAGCCTTCACATCTGGTTTCCTACAACTCATCCAAGCTTCCCTGGATCTGCACTTCATCTCTCCCTGTGTTACAATAAATATCTTGGTTCATTCATCCCTGTTTCCTGCTCTGAGTCTGCTCTTGGGTTCCCCTGTGCTGCTCCGCTTAACAGATACTCTGACTGAAACCAGGTGCTGTGCATGAATGTGAAACCTGCAACCTCTATTTCATACCGACCTACCAGTACATCACAAGTGATACACCTACTCATTCAAGGGTTTTTATTTTTACTATTTTCTACATTGTAGAGAAATGACATTCAAACTATGAAATAACACATGGAATCATGTAGTAACCAAAAAAGTGTTAAACAAATTAAAATATATTTTAGATTTTAGATTCTTATAAGAAGCCACCCTTTGCCTTGGCATTCTCTCAACCAGCTTAATGAGGAATGCTTTTCCAACAGTCTTGAAGGAGTTTCCACATATGCTGAGCACTTGTTGGCTGCTTTTCCTTCCCTCTGCGCTCCAACTCATCCCAAACTATTTTAATTGGGTTGAGGTCGGCTGATTGTGGAGGCCAGGTCATCTGATGCAGCACTCCATCACTCTCCTTTATCAAATAGCCCTTACACAGCCTGGAGGTGTGCTTAGGGTTATTGTCCTGTTGAAAAACAAATGATAGTCCCACTAAGAGCAAACCAGAATGCTGCAGAATGCTGTGGTAGCCATGCTGGTTAAGTGTGCCTTGAATTCTAAATACATCACAGTGTCACCAGCAAAGCACCCCACACCATCACACTTCCTCTATGCTTCATGGAGGGAACAACACATCATCTGTTCACCTACTCTGAGTCTCACAAAGACAAGGCGGTTGGAACCAAAAATCTAATTTGGACTCATCAATCAATAGGACAGATTTCCACCGGTCTAATGTCCATTGCTCGTGTTTCTTGGCCCAAGCCAAGAAGTTTCTTATTATTACTGGTGTCCTTTAGTAGTGGTTTATTTGCAGCAATTCGACCATGAAGTACTGATTCACACAGTCTCTGAACAGTTGACGTTGAGATATGTCTTTTACTTGAACTCTGTGAAGCATTTCATGTCTTTGGGGCGGCAGCGAAGCCTAGTGGTTAGAGCGTTTGACTAGCAACCACAAGGTTGCAAGTTCAAATCCCTGAGCTGACAAGGTACAAATCTGTTGTTCTGCCCCTGAACACAGCAGTTAACCCACTGTTCTTAGGCTGTCATTGAAAATAAGAATTTGTTCTTAACTGACTTGATTTGTTAAAGAAAAAAATAATTTATTTTTATTTTTATTTGGCCTACAATCTGAGGTGCAGTTAACTCTAACTTATCCTCTGCAGCAGAGGTAACTCTGGGTCTTCCTTTCCTGTGGCAGTCCTCATGAGAACCAGTTTCATCATAGCGCTTGATGGGTTTTGCGACTGCACTTGGAAGAAACTTTAGAAGTTCTTAATTTTCCGGATTGACTGACCTTCATGTCTTAAAGTAATGATGGACTGTGGTTTCTCTTTGCTTATTTGAGCTGTTCTTGCCATAATATGGACTTGGTCTTTTACCAAATAGGGCTATCTTCTGTATACCACCCCTACCTTGTCATAACACAACTGATTGGCTCAAACGCATTAAGAAGGAAAGAAATTCAACAGATTAACTTTTAACAAGGCACACCTGTTAATTGAAATTTCAGGTGACTACCTCCTGAAGCTGGTTGGGAGAATGCCAAAAGCGTGCAAACCTGTCATCAAGGCAAAGGGGGTGGCTACTTTGAAGAATTGCAAATATAAAATATATTTTGATTTGTTTAAATAGTTTGTTTACTACATGATTACATATGTTGTATTTCATAGTTTTGTTGTCTTCACTATTATTCTACAAATCAAATCAAAGTTTATTTGTCACGGGTGCCAAATACAACAGTGAAATCTTTACATACAGGCTCTAACCAATAGTACGAAAAAAGGTGTGTGTGTGTGTGTGTGTGTGTAGGTAAGTAAAGAAATAAAACAGTAAAAATACATTTGAAAATAAGAGTAGCAAGGCTATATACAGACACCGGTTAGTCAGGCTGATTGAGGTAGTATGTAGGTATGGTTAAAGTGACTATGCATATATGATGAACAGAGAGTAGCAGTAGCGTAAAAGAGGGGTTGGCGGGTGGTGGGACACAATGCAGATAGCCCGGTTAGCCAATGTGCAGGAGCACTGGTTGGTCGGGCCAATTGAGGTAGTATGTACATGAATGTATAGTTAAAGTGACTATGCATATATGATGAACAGAGAGTAGCAGCAGCGTAAAAGAGGGGTTGGGGGGGGGCACACAATGCAAATAGTCCGGGTAACCTTTTGGTTACCTGTTCAGGGGTCTTATGGCTTGGGGGTAAAAACTGTTGAAAAGCCTTTTTGTCCTAGACTTGGCACTCCAGTACCGCTTGCCATGCGGTAGTAGAGAGAACAGTCTATGACTGGGGTGGCTTCCTCTGGCAATGTAGAAAATAGTCAAAATTAAGAAAAATGAATGAGTGTGTCCAAACTTTTAACTGGTACTGTACATACAGATCCACAACTCCTAATTGTCTCAGACCACGGTCTTGGTCCAAAAATATTTTGCGAAACACTTGCTGATAATTTGCTGATTCTGAATGGATCCTGCAGTAAATGTTCACACTAAACGGTTAAGCTACAGGTTACTGTTAGTCCACAACCAGCTGTCAAAACAAGCTGCTTTATGGACCACTAGTGAGGAGATAGCAACCTTTCTCCATTACCCAGAGAGAAAACAGCACCAGTGAAACCACAATGCTTTGTCTTTTTTCTAATAAACCAACTCAATCCCTTTTGTATTATTGTCTGTATGAAGTCTGTATGCTCAACAATATGATAACAGCCTACGGTCCTATTGAGGTCCAGTGAAACATAGAGCCAACTATAAGGTTTAGAGGCAGGTGGAGGTGCAGTATATCCGCTTCTAACCAGTCACAGTAATTAGTAATTACCTGTGTGTTGTGGTTGTTGTTTACACAAGATGGTGAAATGAATCCGGGGAGGTTAATTTAAAAACTCATTATTTGGGGATTATGGCCAAGCACATCCTGTACAATATCGAATATCATAATAACATGTAGACAGTTTGTGGGGGTGTGCATGTTCTCGTAGAAGACTTCTGTGACCAAATGTTCCAGAGCAGCCTTTATAAGGGTCAGCCCAGGTGAGGCACTGGCTAGAGAGGACAGGAGAAGGCAAGTAGTGATCACTAAACAGCTAAAAGGTAGCTTTTCAGTCCTTCTAACAGTTTCATTAGAGGAAACTCGTCTTAATTTCTACCAAGACTGTGTGTGCTGACTCTACAGTATGTGCTTTGTGACAGGAGGATGTGCAGGGATGAGACCCATGGACCACAGCGTGCTGAAATGTCTCTTCTCCCTATTCTTGCTAACAGGTAAGATATTGGGCTCCATTTTACTATTCTTAAAACAGGCGGCGAATTGCGCTAGAATAATGTAATCTTTGTTCCTATTAGCATATATGAAGTAAACAGTGTAAAACATTTTTATTATATGCGATTGCAAACTGCAATATTCATTTTTATTTCTTGTCACAAACAGATGATATTATTAAAGTCATGAAAAAAGAAATGTACAATGAAAAATAAAATAAATATAACCCAGCTAACACATTTGGTTCCTTGGAAGTTGTGGGAATGTATGTTTTTGGTTTTACATTGGTTGTGGGAACGCAGCCATATGTTTCCTGACTGGTTAAAAAACTGAACGTTTTTTAAACGTTCTGAGAGCAAAAGTGAAAATGTCTGTTTTGAGAACATTTATTTTTAGGTTGCAGGAAGGTTCTGATAACGTTTTACTCTGACCAGTGAACGTTTTCCTGGGAGTTATTTTTTATTATAATATCGAATATATTTTATTAAATATGCAGACAGATAGATTAAAAGTAAGTTTACATTGTAATGCTTCTGACAGCCAACTTTCTAGCTCTCTCCATAACTTTTTGACTTTATAGCGTTCCCAGAAAGCATGGATTATTGAGTCATTGTTAGTTTTACCCTTAAGACATGACTGAATTTGTGAATTTTTTCTCTTGTATAATAAATTCTATACTTTAGTTTATACTGGATTAAGCATACATTTTCACGAACTGTAATTTCGTTAGTTAAGCTCCAACATTCCCTCCATCTTGTGCCAACATCAGTTATTTTTAAGCCTTGGTTCCAATAATTTATATACACTGCTCAAAAAAATAAAGGGAACACTAAAATAACACATCCTAGATCTGAATGAATGAAATAATCTTATTAAATACTTTTTTCTTTACATAGTTGAATGTGCTGACAAAAAAAAAAAAAAAATAAAATAAAATAAAAATCACACAAAAATAATCAATGGAAATCCAATTTATCAACCCATGGAGGTCTGGATTTGGAGTCACACTCAAAATTAAAGTGGAAAACCACACTACAGGCTGATCCAACTTTGATGTAATGTCCTTAAAACAAGTCAAAATGAGGCTCAGTAGTGTGTGTGGCCTCCACGTGCCTGTATGACCTCCCTACAATGCCTGGGCATGCTCCTGATGAGGTGGCGGATGGTCTCCTGAGGGATCTCCTCCCAGACCTGGACTAAAGCATCCGTCAACTCCTGGACAGTCTGTGGTGCAATGTGGCGTTGGTGGATGGAGCGAGACATGATGTCCCAGATGTGCTCAATTGGATTCAGGTCTGGGGAACGGGCGGGCCAGTCCATAGCATCAATGCCTTCCTCTTGCAGGAACTGCTGACACACTCCAGCCACATGAGGTCTAGCATTGTCATACATTAGGAGGAACCCAGGGCCAACCGCACCGGCATATGGTCTCACAAGGGGTCTGAGGATCTCATCTCGGTACCTAATGGCAGTCAGGCTACCTCTGGCGAGCACATGGAGGGCTGTGCGGCCCACCAAAGACATGCCACCCCACACCATGACTGACACACCACCAAACCGGTCATGCTGGAGGATGTTGCAGGCAGCAGAACGTTCTCCACGGCGTCTCCAGACTCTGTCACGTCTGTCACATGTGCTCAGTGTGAACCTGCTTTCATCTGTTAAGAGCACAGGGCGCCAGTGGCGAATTTGCCAATCTTGGTGTTCTCTGGCAAATGCCAAACGTCCTGCACGGTGTTGGGCTGTAAGCACAACCCCCACCTGTGGATGTCGGGCCCTCATACCACCCTCATGGAGTCTGTTTCTGACCGTTTGAGCAGACACATGCACATTTGTGGCCTGCTGGCAGTCATTTTGCAGGGCTCTGGCAGTGCTCCTCCTGCTCCTCCTTGCACAACGGCGGAGGTAGCGGTCCTGCTGCTGGGTTGTTGCCCTCCTACGGCCTCCTCCACGTCTCCTGATGTACTGGCCTGCCTCCTGGTAGCGCCTCCATGCTCTGGACACTACGCTGACAGACACAGCAAACCTTCTTGCCACAGCTCGCATTGATGTGCCATCCTGGATGAGCTGCACTACCTGAGCCACTTGTGTGGGTTGTAGACTCCGTCTCATGCTACCACTAGAGTGAAAGCACCGCCAGCGTTCAAAAGTGACCAAAACATCAGCCAGGAAGCATAGGAACTGAGAAGTGGTCTGTGGTCACCACCTGCAGAACCACTCCTTTATTGGGGGTGTCTTGCTAATTGCCTATAATTTCCACCTGTTGTCTATTCCATTTGCACAACAGCATGTGAAATTTATTGTCAATCAGTGTTGCTTCCTAAGTGGACAGTTTGATTTCACAGAAGTGTGATTGACTTGGAGTTACATTGTGTTGTTTAAGTGTTCCCTTTATTTTTTTGAGCAGTGTATATATTTTAAGAGATTGCCAGTTGGATATGCTCTCTCCAAGGTTTTGTATATCTTATATCATATGAACATCATTTTCTGACTCATATAGATTCCCTCAGGGTTGCTCTGATGTCCAAAAGATTTCAAATCTAAATTTCGTGATATGTAAACTTTTAAGTTGCATGTATTTGAAAATATCTACATTGGTCAGTCCAAAATTGCATTTGAATTCTGCCATGGAAATAAATATATTTCCTGTTACCAAGTCATTTTATCAAATCAAATCATTTTATGGTTTGCTTTCCTTTAGATTTCCATATGGAGCAATTTAATCGGTGAATTCTGAAAAGCTATCCAAGGATTGTTCCATAGGGTTGTATTTTTAGGGAGTAATATTGCTTCTTGTAAAATACGTTTAATTTTCTTCTATATTGTTATATTGTTCTGAACTGTGAAGTTGTTAATGTTCTTAGCTTTATCCTTTGAAAATAGACCAAAACAAAAAAAAATATTCTTGGGATGAGGATGCACATCTTTTTTACTCATATAACAGACCCCATTTCAAAGGTAACAAGCACTTATTAAGATCAGGTGTGGCCAATTAGTGGGCGCGACCAACACACCTGAACACACTTTACAAGGTAGAAGATAGAGTTTTGTTGACGCTGAAAATGAAATCTATATGTTTTTAGATAAATCTTCAAACATTCTCTGAACGTTGCAACTATTTTCTTGTGGTTTTTATAGTTCTTAACTTTCTGAGAATGGATTGTATTTTTTTAAATTATTACTTTTTCAGAAAAGTTGTGGGAAGGATGTATGCAAAATAACCATAGGACAATCACGTACTTACCAAGCTCTAAAAAACATATTGTTCTCAGAATGTAACTGATAATGGACTAGTGATAAGAGTATCAGGTTTAGATACAGTGCACTATATAGAGAGCATGATCACTTTTCACAGTGAGTCACTACTTTGAAGACATGCAACAACCTTATCCCATTTCATTTTGACTGTGTAAGTAATTTACTGTACTGTGTTGAACTATTGGAAAGCCTATTTGGTTCCTAGAAAAGCGCTATATAAATCCAATATTATATTCTGAAATTAAATACCCATTACATTTTAGTCATTTAGCAGACACTCTTATCCAGAGTGACTTACAGTAGTGAATGCATACATTTCATACATTTTTTTTTCTGTGCTGGCCCCCCGTGGGAATCGAACCCACAACCCTGGTGTTGCAAACACCATGCTCTACCAACTGAGCTACAGGGAAGGCTACATCTCTGGTTCCACAGTATCTGCATCAGGCACTCTATCCAACGCAGCCATTACTACTATCCAAACACTATCTAATACAGCCAGTGCAAACCAACCATCCAACACAGCCACTTCATCCAGTGTAACCACACCATCATGTACAACACGTCGATGTCTGGCCAGCATGCTGATTGCGAAAGAAGCTCTTAGTCAGCCACAGTCTCCATCATGCATCTCAAATATCAGTGTGCCGTTAATAGTGTATGAAACTCTGTCTGTCGTAAGTCACTTTCTGTTCCTTTTAATTGAGTTTTGTACAATGTGATGAGTTTCAGAGAGAACCTATTGACAGTTATATCATTATGTGATGAATTATTTTCTTCCTAATAGGACACACAAAACCTCTGCTTCGAGAGTCGTCTGGAAGTCCTGCTGGTAAGTACTCTTAGGGGGAAAAAAAGGTGCTATAATCTAAAATGGTTCTCCGGCTGTCTTCATAGGAGAACGTTTTGAAGAACCCTATTTGATTCCAGGTAGAACCCTTTTGGGTTCAATGTAGAACCCTTTACACAGAGGGTTTGACCTGGAACCAAAGTGTTTTCCTATGGAGACAACCGAAGAACCCTTTGGAACCCCTTTTTCTAAGAGTGTAGGCACAAAACATCCTGGGAGACATTCAAGAAAATGTGACATTTTGTAATCATACTCATTATGATTGTAAACTGCAGTCTTGGGAAGACCCTGACTTATCATGGGACACATCAGTCTATCATCATGATATGGTGGTCCTGCCTGTCAGCAAAATCTGGACTCCTGAACTCCATGTGACTAATGGGTGAGTCCACTTACAACAGCATACAATCATTTATGTTATGTTTCATTATAATTTTTCATTTAGATTTCATAACATTAGTCAATTTGTGTAATCTTCTAAATAGCGAGTGAAACATGGACAGAATTAGACAGTATTAATATGTTTTAAGTGGCCAAATGTTTAGGTGTGACAGTTTAGTAGATCAATCTTCAGTTGTCTGTCCCCAACCTCTCATGTCTAAAGAATGCAATCAACGATGAAGCACAGCAACAAGGATTTGCTGGTGCACAGCAACGGGACTATAGAGCACATGGTCATCATGAACACTGTGGTGGGCTGTGAGGTCAATCTGTACAATTACCCCTTCGCTTCAGATTTCTGTGCCATCGGAATCAATGTATGGGCACTTAAAGGTAAGTGCATCATTTCAATCCTCATTCTGTCTGCTAAATGGCTCTTGCACACAATTATTTACCAAAGCTCTTACTAACCAAAAACAAACCAATATTTTTTTTGTCTGTATAGCCTAATGCAATTTAGTATATAATGCATTTCACTTTGTCATCTTTGGAATTTTCTATGCATCCTGACTGTCTAGCATTTTTGATGCTTGTTAGTGGGCTGGATGGACACAGTGGGGCCATACTTAAGAACATTATAATTATAATTTTTTTTGTAAAAATTTAAGCATCAGACAATTCAAATTGTTGATGTAGTTGTATGTGATCAAAGGCTGCATGTTAACTGTTCCCATTACATAACCTGGCAGATTTAGCCATATGCTAACCTCATCAGATGGCCATGGTTATTTCCTGTAACAAATTCCACATCCGCCTATCAAAAGACCTTAAACTTTGTTGTCCCCTAATAAAGATTCCATCTTCAACTAAAGTTCTCCCAAATTAAATAATGTTAATTCATAAGTTAAGAACAAATAAGAATTATATTAACAACATAACAAATGCAAGCTCTAATTCGTTGTATAGCCTAGTTCCAGGCGGTAGCGTGACAGACAAATGCGTGGGTAAATGGTAAGCTTTCGCCTAGCCTCAAAGCGGAAGTTCAGGATTTTACAACTTGATGTTAGATGGTTCCTCACCCTAAAAGTAGTATGGGCAAGGAGAAACTGTAATCCATGGTTCGGTTTTCTCTGAACAGCCACTACAAACTTGAGCTAACTTTAGCCACCGCTAACAAAGAATCTATGCGAGTGAAAGGGGAAATCATGCAATTGTCAAAATGTCAACTTTATAAAAATAAAAAACAATTGTGTGGTAGTTTTTCCATCCCCTCCTGAGAACCAAGCTAAAACCGAACAAAGAGCATAAAATCAAGGAAGGAACGTAAGCAAACATTTTGTGAATCGTTACACCCACAATGCCTATTGATCGAAACAAATATTTTTTTGTTATAAGCTATTTTATGATCTTTTAGTGAGTGAACTAGTATCAAATATCTGCTTTTCCAGGATGTGGTATGTTCCTGAACTTTGGGAATGTGAGCACAACTAGCAAAAACCGCGGGACTGGCTAACCGAGGCAGTGGAACTCAACGCTAAAGGAGGCAGAGATGATCGCAACTATCTATGGGTTAGTGGGTGCTCCTGGTGATTTCAGCTGTATTGTTTTTATGTGGGACATGTAAAGATGCCTTATTCTTCCTATTTTTATGGGCAAAGCTTAAACATTTACTCAAAAAAAAATAATTCTGCCTGGCTTTTTATTTTATTTAATCCTTTATTTAACTAGGCAAGTCAGTTTAGAACAAATTCTTATTTACAATGATGGCCTCCCAAAAGGCAAAAGGCCTCCTGCGTGGACAGAGACTGGGATAAAATATATATATGGTCAAAAACACAACACTACATATAGAGAGACCTAAGACAAAAACATAGCAAGGCAGCAACACATAACACAGCATGACAACATGGTAGCAGCACACAACATGGTACAAACATTATTGGGCACAGACAACAGCACAAAGGGCAAGAAGGTACAGGCAACAATACATCACACAATGCAGCCACAACTGTCAGTAAGAGTCTCCAAATGAAGAGATTGAGATAAATGTCCAGTATGAGTGATTGTTGCAGTTCGTTCCAGTCACTAGCTGCAGGGAACTGAAAAGACGAGCGACCCAGGGATGTGTGTGCTTTGGGGACCTTTAACAGAATGTGACTGGCAGAACGGGTGTTGTATGTGGAGGATGATGGCTGCAGTAGATATCTCAGATAAGGGGGTGTGAGGCCTAAGAGGGTTTTTATAAATAAGCATCAAACAGTGGGTCTTGTGACGGGTATACAGAGATGACCAGTTTACAGAGTAGTATAGAGTGCATTGATGGCAAGTCTGATGGCAGAATGGTGAAGAACATCTAGCCACTCGAGAGCACCCTTACCTGCCGATCTATATCTCCGTAATCTAGCATGGGTAGGATGGTCATCTGGATCAGGGTTAGTTTGGCAGCTGGGGTGAAAGAGTGATTACGATAGAAGAAACCAAGTCTAGATTTAACTTTAGCCTGCAGCTTTGATATGTGCTGAGAGAAGGACAGTGTACCGTCTAGCCATATTCCCAAGTGCTTGTATGAGGTGACTATTGTAACGGTTTTGACTTGAGGTTATAATTTATAGGGGTGCCAGGTAGGTTGTGCCTACCAGAGAAAATATTAGTTTCTCCTTTTAGTTTGATAGGGAATGAGTCCCATCTGGTCCGTCAAGTCTACACCAATAAAGGACTCATGTAAATGTCAGGATGGAAATACACTTTTCATGAACCCTTAAAACAATGGAAATAACTTCAAAACAACTGTATTCTTTTGCGTGGATGTATTAACAACATAAATGATCACACACAACAATGAGCTTTAAACAGCTCTGGTTCCTCCATAAATGTCCTGTACCTCGGGCCTAAAAAGAGTCCAGCCCACTAAACACGTTCAGGGAACTCAAGTGACCTTAGTCATGCAATGGTTGTCCATCATACAGTGTAGCGTAAACCCAGTGTCAATCATACAATGAAAAGAACATATTTTACCACACATTTCAATAAATCCTCAACTACAACTAACTACATAAATCATCACAGTATACATCACCCCAAAACAAATGAAATACCGTATACAAAAAAAGTTGTAGTCAGTCAGAGAAGCCAATCAGCCGACAGATCTCCAGCGGAGAAAGGCCACGAAAGCCAACGGAGAGGTGTGTCCACGGATGCAAAGAGTGGATCCGATCCTGGGTAGATTTTCTATTAGGCTACACAAAGCACACTTTTACAGCAACACAACAAACGGAAGAGAGATGCTTCAGAACTGAGGGTCGAACACATCCTCATTCATGTTTCCATCACAACTCCACTTTTGCCCAGCTGATGCTGGCTATTTAATTGGGAATTAAAGGGGAAGCGCCCTATTGGAAGGAGAAGCACTAATTAATTGGGAATTAAAGGAAAAGCGCTCGATTGGAAGGAGAAGCACTGAGACGGTTCAGGAAAATTCAGGGCCGTCACACTATCTCAAGCTCTAACCCCTAGAGGGAGTAATCACACCTGTGGGGAGAGGGGCATTATTCTTACCAAACCACATGACCTTTGTTTTGGAGGTGTTCAGAACAAGGCTAAGGGTAGAGAAATCTTGCTGGACACTAAGAAAGCTTTGTTGTAGAGCATTTAACACAAACTCCGGGGAGGGGCCAGCTGAGTATAAGACTATCATCTGCATATAAATGGATGAGAGAGCTTCCTACTGCCTGAGCTGTGTTGTTGATGTAAATTGAGAAGAGCGTGGGGCCTAGGATTGAGACTTGGGGTACTCCCTTGGTGACAGGCAGTAGCTGAGACAGCAGATTTTCTGACTTTAAACACTGCACTCTGAGGTAGTTAGCGGGCTTACCTGTCTGTCTTCACAGGTGTTGCTGAAAATGTGGTCCGAAAACCCGTTTCTGTCCCTGGTCCTGCCCAGTATAGTAATCATCTTGACTGATGTGGGCAGCTTCGCCCTGCCACTGGGAGAGAGCAAGCACATCCCCTTCAAGGTTAAACTGGTTCTCAGCGTCATCATGTTCCTCAACATCCTCAAGGACCTTCTGCCCGGAGGAGGCCAGTGCAGCCCCATCATCGGTGAGTGTCCTGTGTGTAATGCACAAGAATGAAACAGCATTTTGTTATAAACGGTGTGTATGTATCGGAGTTATAGAGCGACTGCGCCAAAAAACGAATATTTCCTTTTGTAAACGTCCAGTCAGAAACATTTATTCTATTGTAAAAATTGACTACAAAGTGTAAAAAGGAAACATTTTGTCATAAAATCAGCCTCTTCCAAAACCGAGTTTGGTACCTAAGTGTGTCAGAGTAAATTAAGGTTGGGCTTGGATTCCAATCATGTCATCAATTCATGCCTCCTTTTGCCCCGGTGGCACCGTGTTTGTGGAAGATTGGGCAAGTTTGTTTTGCATGGCCCGGTGCCCCTGGTGGGTGGAGATTTCTCCAATGTGGTCCTGTGTAGCTCAGTTGGTAGAGCATGGTGCTTGCAATGCCAGGTTTGTGGGTTCGATTCCCATGCGGGGACCAATATGGAGAAAAAAAATCTGAAAATGTATGAACTCATTACTGTAAATTGCTCTGGATAAGAGCATCTACTAAGAATGTAAAGTGCAATTGACTAGTAGGAAATGAACCAATGAAATGGTCGAAAAGGAGCAAATCCCGCCCACCTGGGGAACTAGGCCAAGTCAAATTACTCATATTTCCTCATGCACTGAGAAAGTCTCCTTCAGACAATACGGTGTAGATGGGAGGTCTGCCACATATTATTTTTGGCAGGAGCTTGATGTGCAATGCACATTGATCGCGAAATACTCTAGTGAAAATGGGCTTCCATAAAGTTGTTCAATCTTGGGCAGGATATGGATTAACTGTTACATTTACGTCATTTAGCAGACGCTCTTATCCAAAGCGACTTAAAATTGGTGCATTCGCCTTATGATATCCAGTGGAACAACCACTTTACAATAGTACATCTCTTTCTTTTTTGGGGGGGGAGGGTTAGAAGGATTACTTTATCCTATCCCAGGTATTCCTTAAAAAGGTGGGGTTTCAGGTGTCTCCGGAAGGTGGTGATTGACTCCGCTGTCCTGGCGTCGTGAGGGAGCTTGTTCCACCATTGGGGTGCCAGAGCAGCGAACAGTTTTGACTGGGCTGAGCGGGAACTGTGCTTCCGCAGAGGTAGGGAGGCGAGCAGGCCAGAGGTGGATGAACGCAGTGCCCTTGTTTGGGTGTAGGGCCTGATCAGAGCCTGAAGGTACGGAGGTGCCGTTCCCCTCACAGCTCCGTAGGCAAGCATCATGGTCTTGAAACAGATGCGAGCTTCAACTGGAAGCCAGTGGAGTGTGCGGAGGAGCGGGGTGACGTGAGAGAACTTGGAAAGGTTGAACACCAGACGGGCTGTGGCGTTCTGGATGAGTTGTAGGGGTTTAATGGCACAGGCAGGGAGCCCCGCCAACAGCGAATTGCAGTAATCCAGACGGGAGATGACAAGTGCCTGGATTAGGACCTGCGCCGCTTCCTGTGTAAGGCAGGGTCGTACTCTGCGAATGTTGTAGAGCATGAACCTACAGGATCGGGTCACTGCCTTGATGTTAGCGGAGAATGACAGGGTGTTGTCCAGGGTCACGCCAAGGTTCTTAGCACTCTGGGAGGAGGACACAATGGAGTTGTCAACCGTGATGGCAAGATCATGGAACGGGCAGTCCTTCCCCGGGAGGAAGAGCAGCTCCATCTTGTCGAGGTTCAGCTTGAGGTGGTGATCCGTCATCCACACTTATATGTCTGCCAGACATGCAGAGATGCGATTCGCCACCTGGTTATTAGAAGGGGGAAAGGAGAAGATTAATTGTGTGTCGTCTGCGTAGCAATGATAGGAGAGACCATGTGAGGATATGACAGAGCCAAGTGACTTGGTGTATAGCGAGAATAGGAGAGGGCCTAGAACTGAGCCCTGGGGGACACCAGTGGTGAGAGCACGTGGTGCGGAGATGGATTCTCGCCACGCCACCTGGTAGGAGCGACCTGTCAGGTAGGACGTAATCCAAGAGTGAGCCGCGCCGGAGATGCCCAACTCGGGAGAGGGTGGAAAGGAGGACCTGATGGTTCACAGTATCAAAGGCAGCAGATAGGTCTAGAAGGATGAGAGCAGAGGAGAGAGAGTTAGCTTTAGCAGTGCAGAGAGCCTCCGTGACACAGAAGAGCAGTCTCAGTTGAATGACCGGTCTTGAAACCTGACTGATTTGGATCAAGAAGGTCATTCTGAGAGAGATAGCAAGAGAGCAGGCCAAGGACGGCACTCTCAAGAGTTTTGGAGAGAAAAGAAACAAGGGATACTGGTCTGTAGTTGTTGACATCGGAGGGATCGAGTGTAGGTTTTTTGAGAAGGGGTGCAACTCTCGCTCTCTTGAAGACGGAAGGGACATAGCCAGCAGTCAAGGATGAGTTGATGAGCGAGGTGAGGTAAGGGAGAAGGTCTCCGGAAATGGTCTGGAGAAGAGAGGAGGGGATAGGGTCAAGCGGGCAGGTTGTTGGGCGGCCGGCCGTCACAAGTCGCAACATTTCATCTGGAGAGAGAGGGGAGAAAGAGGTCAAAGCATAGAATAGGGCAATGTGAGCAGGACTAGCGGTGTCGTTTGACTTAACAAACGAGGATCGGATGTCGTCAACCTTCTTTTCAAAATGGTTGACGAAGTCATCCGTCGAGAGGGAGGGGGGAAGGGGAGGAAGA
This sequence comes from Salmo trutta, assembly GCF_901001165.1. NCBI lineage: Eukaryota > Metazoa > Chordata > Actinopteri > Salmoniformes > Salmonidae > Salmo > Salmo trutta. Next base: position 74,207,638 of record NC_042957.1, on the reverse strand, counting down.
TTCAGGAGGGAGGAGAAGGTGGCAAAGAGCTTCCTAGGGTTAGAGGCAGATGCTTGGAATTTAGAGTGGTAGAAAGGGGCTTTAGCAGCAGAAACAGAGGAAGAAAATGTAGAGAGGAGGGAGTGAAAAGATGCCAGGTCCGCAGGGAAGCTAGTTTTCCTCCATTTCCACTCGGCTGCTCGGAGCCCTGTTCTGTGAGCTCGCAATGAGTCGTCAAGCCACGGAGCAGGAGGGGAGGACCGAGCCGGCCGGGAGGATAGGGGACATAGAGTCAAAGGATGCAGAAAGGGAGGAGAGGAGGGTTGAGGAGGCAGAATCAGGAGATTGGTTGGAGAAGGATTGAGCGGAGGGAAGAGATGATAGGATGGAAGAGGAGAGAGTTGCAGGAGAGAGAGAGGGCGAAGGTTGCGACGGCGCAATACCATCTGAGTAGGGGCAGAATGAGTAGTGTTGGAGGAGAGCGAGAGGGAAAAGGATACAAGGTAGTGGTCGGAGACTTGGAGGGGAGTTGCAGTGAGATTAGTAGAAGAACAGCATCTAGTAAAGATGAGGTCAAGTGTATTGCCTGCCTTGTGAGTAAGGGGGACGGTGAGAGGGTGAGGTCAAAAGAGCAGAGGAGTGGAAAGAAGGAGGCAGAGAGAAATGAGTCAAAGGTATACGTAGGGAGGTTAAAGTCACCCAGAATTGTGAGGGGTGAGCCATCCTCAGGAAAGGAACTTATCAAGGCGTCAAGCTCATTGATGAACTCTCCAAGGGAACCTGGAGGGCGATAAATGATAAGGATGTTAAGCTTGAATGGGCTAGTGACTGTGACAGCATGGAATTCAAAGGAGGAGATAGACAGATGGGTCAGGGGAGAAAGAGAGAATGTCCACTTGGGAGAGATGAGGATTCCAGTGCCACCACCCCGCTGACCAGATGCTCTCGGGGTATGCGAGAACACGTGGTCAGACGAGGAGAGAGCAGTAGGAGTAGCAGTGTTTTCTGTGGTAATCCATGTTTCCGTCAGCGCCAAGATGTCGAGGGACTGGAGGGTAGCATAGGCTGAGATGAACTCTGCCTTGTTGGCCGCAGACCGGCAGTTCCAGAGGCTGCCTGAGACCTGGAACTCCACGTGGGTCGTGGGCGCTGGGACCACCAGGTTAGAGTGGCAGCGGCCATGCGGTGTGAAGCGTTTGTGTGGCCTGTGCAGAGAGGAGAGAACATGGATAGACAGACACATAGTTGAGAGGCTACGCTAATGCAAAGGAGATTGGAATGAAAATTAACTAAACAACTGGGGAAGCGAGAGAGCAGGGCCTCCCTCACTAACCATTCACTGAAACACTCAAATATAACTTTTCCAACTTCCACTTTAGAAATTATAATTGATGTAAACTACAGTGGTTCAATGTTTCCAGGAATAGGCTCAAACTTAGTTTATTCAGCTAGATAACTTGGTACAGTATTCTTCCGTGAAACCCACCCAGTGCACCGTATCCTATGACGTCGTAGCTAACTAGCATCCAATAACACACGGTTAGCACCAATACAACAAACTACCAATGGATCATTCGTGTCCGTGTCTAGTTCCTTTCATAACGCAGAAGTAATTAAACGTTGGCTGCTAACACAAAGACAGTCCTTCTAGCTACACGAGTGGACTACACAACTCGAAAGTTCAGAAAGTTAAGCTTACGTTGCAAAAATCTTATTAACTAAAAATGATACAGTACTGCTAGCTGGTAGAGTTGGCTAGCTAGCAGTGGCTGTTACGTCTCATGCTAGCTACTACTTCTGTGGGCTGTCAACCCTCAAACCCGAGACTGCCTGGTGTTGTTGGTGACTTGTGGTGAGTTGGTTACACTAGCAAGCAAAGTTAGCTAGCTACATTATTTGATAATGCTAATGAGCCAGGCTAGCTATGACACTGATGTAACTAACAGTTATCTAAATACAAAGCTAACATTAGCAAGCTAGCTAACAGCTTTTTTAATGGCAAGATCAAGGGATCTTGATTAGCTATCAGGCCAGATCTTGCTAACTGTAGCCTATTCATCGCCATTTCAGGTTTGCTAGGATGTAGCCAGCTTGCTTTCAATAATCTTTCAATTCCAACTGGCAAGCCAAAAGATCCCTGCTAGTTAACATTAGCGAATGTTAGCTAGCTAGCTAACTAACTATACCTAATTTCAAGTCAGATTTGCAAATTAAGCAGCTAGCAAGCTAGAAAAACAGGCAAAATTAATGAGATTTTACTGAGTTAGTTTAAATAAGGAAATCGGTCAATTGAAATAAATTCATTAGGCCCTAATCTATGGATTTTACATGACTGGGAATACAGATATGCATCTGTTGGTCACAGATACTCTTTTGTTTTTTAAAGGTATGGATGTGGATCAGAAAACCAGTCAGTATCTGGTGTGACCACTATTTGCCTCATGCAGTGCGACACTCCTTCATAGAGTTGACCAGGCTGTTGATTGTGGCCTGTGGAATGTTGTCCCACTCTTCAATAGTTGTGCAAAGTTGCTGGATATTGTCGGGGACTGGAACATGCTGTTGGAACACATGTTGATCCAGAGCATCCCAAACATGCTCAATCGGTGACATGTCTGGTGAGTATGCAGGCCATGGAAGAACTGGGAAATGTTCAGCTTCAGGAATTGAGTACAGTACAGATTCTTGCGACATGGGGCAGTGCATTATCATTCTGAAACATGGTGATGGCGGCAGATCAATGGCACGACAATGGGCCTCAGGATCTCGTCACGGTAACTCTGATTTCAAATTACCATCGATAAAATGCAATTGTGTTTGTCTGTAGCTTATGACTGCCCATACCATAACCCCACCTCCACCATGGGGCACTCTGTTCACAAAGTTACACAACGCCAAACATGCTGTCTGCCATCTGCCCGGTACAGCTGAAACCAGGATTAATCCATGAAGAGCACACTTCTCCAGCGTGCCAGTGGCCATCGAAAGTATAGGATTTGCCCTATGAAGTTGGTTACGACGCCAGTCAGTTTAAGACCCTGGTAAAGACAACGAGCGTGCAGATGCGTTTCCCTGAGATGGTTTCTGACAGCTTGTGCAGAAATTCTTCGGTTGTGCAAACCCACAGTTTCATCAGCTGTCCGGGTGGCTCGTCTCAGACCATTATGGGATCAGCCATCTTGCTTCAGGGTGAGATGTGGCGATATGCTGATATCGACAGTATCTAATGACGTTATGTCAAGTTCATAAACGCACTGCCAGACATGCACAGTACAACCTGTGATGTTCTATACTGAACAAAAATATAAACGCAACATGTAAAGTGTTGGTCCCATGTTTCATGAGCTAAAGTAAAAGATCCCAGAAACGTTCCATACGCACAAAAAGCTTATTTCTCTCAAATTTTATGCACACATTTGTTTACATCCTTGTTAGTGAACATTTCTCCTTTGCCAAGATAATCCATCCACCTAACAGGTGTGGCATATAAAGAAGCTGATTAAACATAATTCCACAGGTGCACCTTGTGCTGGGGACAAAAGTCCACTCTAAAATGTGCAGTTTTGTCACAAAACACTGTGTTGTAGGACCGCTGAGCTGATTGAAGACCGCGGGCATTCAACTCGCAGTAGTTGATATCGTTTCCACAGTAACATGTATTTACATCACATGAAGAAACTTTAAAACTAAGTTCCAAGGTACTTTCGCAGCAGGATTTTGTAGAACGAGTATCACATGAAGCATTCCAGACAATGGTTCTTGGCATACTTTTGATTTGACAGAGAAATATATGCTAGCCTAAGGTTAGATAGGCTAGCCAGCTCCCCCCAGTTTGGCTAAACATATGGTCAATAAGAGTTTCTATTCACCTCTTTTCTACTTTTTAGCCTACACACATAACTGAATTAGATGACCATCTTGAGATGGCGAGTCACTCAGGTGGGGTGAAGTCCTCAACTTAAAAACTTCTCTCCATAGCAAAGCTAGCTTGCTGTCACTACACTAACGTTACTTCCCTGTTTTGTTATTGAATGGCAAAGACACACCCAGGAAACACCCACATCAAACCACAACCCAAAGACAACTTTTGTTTGGCTTCAGTCATGACCGCTAGCATTTCTTAATGAGACAAATCTAAAACGAGGACAAATCAGGAAGTTCAGCCGCCCTTTAAGAATGTGCAGAAAGCTCACTCCACAGCTAACTTGAAATGTTGCCAAGGGAGCTATCAAATTGGATATTTTTCTATAGCTCAATTGTTTGGTACGTTGTCAAGGAGGACGGCTGATGTGTGTTTGCGAACAGACTTTCACTATTTCCAGCCCAGTATGTTACAGGACAGTAAAGGAAGCTATACTGTTAGCAGCACACTGATGTCGGTTTCATGTACACAGTACCTCTCTGCCACCATATAACACTCACACATTTCTCTCTCTCTCATTGTTCTCCATAGGAAAGCACTTCTGTTTCTGTTTGGTCATCCTGGTGTTGAGCACGTTGCAGTCTATGGTGCTCACACGTCTGGCTAAGTGTGGTACTCTCTGGCCCTGCAGCCTCTCCAAGTCCAAAGACTCACTGCTTAAAGACACAGACAATGAAGAGGGTAAACTTTTTAATTCTTCTGTTATCCACAGAGCAAAATATATTTTTATGGTTGCCAAAGAAGACGTTAACAAACCTCCTTTTTAGGGCTGTCAGAGTTAATCAGTTAACTCAAGTTAACATTTTTATACTTTAGTCCACAATATTTTTTTATTTACTCTTAATCGCATTGTCTGAGTGTTGAATACACTGAAAACATCCCAAATACATAATCTATACCGCAAAAATCTACAATACCATGTAAAAACAAGTTGACATTGAGATGAAATAAAATGTCCTTTCTCAATTGACCTAATTTTTACTAACTGTTACAATAGACAGAATCAAGACGTCAATATTGTTAATGTTTCTTTGTATGAAAAATCATAAAATTACATCTCACTTTGGAATGTATTTTCCCCCCCAGTTAATTGTTTGACAGCCCTAGTCTTTATGCAACCATTTGTAACCTGACCATGATGTCTAATGACTTTATTGCAACCAGTCTACATTAAGGGGGTACCCCATTAAAATATATGCTTATAGGGGGAATTTAAACCATTTACTGACAGTGTTACTGTTTGAGATTTATTTTTTTTTTTTGCCATTTCCAATTTGTGGTCAAATATGACACCTGTTGGCACTTTTAGGGGGCGAAATAAATTGGCACTTTTAGGGTTAAAAAAAATTACATCACCATAAACAAGTTGAGGTATTTTGTTAATGCACAACCATTCTTACTCTTTAGCTGCAGTTAAATCATGCAGTTGACGTCTTTCCCAGCATATTTCTCGCATGTCCACAAAAATAATATGTTAATCATGTTATCCTTTTTTCTCTCATTTACTTTGTCTAGAATATTACTGTCATCAAACTGAATGCCTCAGAGGAAGAGAAGAACACACCCCTCCAGAAAGTGGTGCAGTTTCTCAACAAAATGGCTGCACAAGACCAGAAAAAAGTGAGACGCCATCGCTTTGCCAACGAAGTGGACTTGATCTGTTTCTATCTCACCGTCCTCATTGTTTACACATTCATCATTTCATTTTTCTCCTTTGGTTCTCGATGTGAGATCGACCATTTAGAATTCTGGCATTAAAATCTTTATTTGCTTTTAACAGTATTTAAATAAATATCAAGTATGTGTGTATTCTTCACTAGAGATTTAACTATTTATTTCAATGTTTGAAACTAGCCAGTCATATGTGGAATAATACATTTAGCAAATAGGACTCTAAATATACCTGCAAGCAGCAATGAACAGGTTTCAAAGGTTGACACAGGAGGTACAGTGCGGCCATAATGGGTACAGCAACAATCCTTTTTTCTCAAAAAACATTCAAGACTGATGTAATGAGCCTAAGTGGGGTGTTCATTGGATAAACTAATGATGCGTTGAACATATGTCTGAAAACAAACTAGTTGTCAGTTATTGTTGCCCGTGGTGTAAACATGCCTAACCAGTTTGCTAATGTAGCCTGTGGCAACGAGCTTCTGAGTCTAGCTTCATTTTAGTCAGTAGCTATCCTTCTAAATGCGGTGGTTACTGGATAAACTACCTATGAGTTGGTTGAACATATTTGGCTGAAAATGAACTAATAGCCCGTTGTTGTTGTCCATGGTGGAACTATCTAACCTGCCGGCTCCTGAAACCCCCATGAGCTCCTGAGTTTTGAAGCAGTCTGCTAGTGTCGTAAAATTAGCATTTAGCTAGCAAACTGAGCTGTTTTACAGGGTTGAAATGACTCAAACGCTCCAGCAAACCCTGCTCTGGGATAATATTAACGGGCTGTGGGAATATTACATTTGTCTTTTAATTGTGCAGGGATGCAAACTGGTGAGGGCCCAAAATGGTGACCATATTCTTTGGGGGGTGGAAACACACAAATGTTTGAAGTACCAGAAAATGTGCTTATTTTTAGACTAATATTGTCACGACACCAACATTTTATTAACAATGCGATACCAGGCCAAGTATCATGATACCACAGGGGAAATTAATTTGCATCCTGTTCACCCATCCCCATGGAAATCTGTTACTGTTTTCTATACGATTTGCACATGCTACACAAAAACCTGTCCCCGATATTCACACATCTACTCAATTTAACTTCACACTGTTTACTGTATAATAGAATAGGCTACTGCAGACAATGGCCGATTTGCTCATATCCAAAGGCCTTCCTGTAATTGGGCAGGAGGAATGTAGTATGGAATATAAATGTCTTTGTGGCAGTCAAGGGAAAACACTATGCATATATGCAACTCTTCAGATAACTTTACACACACACCCTCCCATTCACTTACTCCCTCTCTCACACAGAGCACTAGGCCTTTATTACTCCTGTTTGTGCAGAAAAAAAACATTTGTCAGCAGAGTGAGGAGAAAATCGTTACACATCTCACAGTACAAGAGCATTGCAGATTTTGTGCTGATCAAAATCAAACATTGGAACATCTGGGACGGCTCAAAAGACTGGATTGGTAGCCCTCAGATTGCGTTTCTGACCCGCTCACATTAAACGAACGTCAGTGATGGATGCGTGCCCCTGAGTAGGCAATGACTTGGGGATTTTCTCTATGACCTCAAAAACTTGTCTGGGACAGCTAAATCGGGGCAAAAATCGTAGTGTACACCTGGCTTTAGGCACCAAACCCCATAAAAATATAGATATTTGATTAAGGTAGAGCTTAGAATGAAATTGATTAGGAATATGCATCCTACCTTTGAAACACCTCTGCATATCTATCCCTTTCCCGTTCTTCCTGTGCCATCCACATTTCTGTAATGTGAACGATGATGAAGGCCAGTGATGAAGATGCGTCTAGCGACTTGCTGGTGCCGAGGCCCAGGGTGATGACTCAATCACGATTTATGGTATTGTTTGAATGACAGACCATCTGGGGGCTATTACAGGGGTCAAACACCTTATCAGTGGCAATCTGGATGAAAACACGTTCCCATGGAAGTCCTGGGGTCACTGATGCCAGGAGAGGTGTAAAGACTGATGAAACTTGAATCAACTAAATGAAGGTTTCTGTATGAAAATTGTCATGTTTGGATTGTTTCAAGAGTTCATAAAGGGCTATGGATTTTGATATGTTTTATAATACTATGCTGTTAAGACTTAAGATATTTTGTATTCTGTTTATCGTGAAGATTACTGGTATGTACCATTTGCTAATTGTATTCTTATTGCGGAATACATTGGATTACTTTCAAATAGATACAAACCGTAGTCCTCACATTTCTGAGTAATATTCCTTGAATTATTATTTGGTGGAATGTCTAATGGTAAATGTTATTCACAATATATATAGCATATATGCTGTCTCTCTAACTGTGTCTCTCTTAGCTAAGGTTAACTCAATAATTTAATGCTAGGACATTAGCTCCTTGTTCCTTAGCCTCTTAATGATTGTATAATGGTAAACCTACAGACGTGCATCTTATAGTATTCAGAGTGGTGACACAAGGCTTGCAACCTTGGCAATTCCCACTAGTTATGATTATGGGCCCATAGTGTTCACATGATAATGGAGTCAGATGGTATATCATAGTAGGGTCATAGATCCCTACACTCATTCTGTCATCCTCAGACGAAGTGAATTTTCACAATTCTACATTATCAGGTTGTTAGCTAGCTCGGTAACATGACTAAACAACCCACTGGGCAAAAACTGGTTGAATCAATGTTGTTTCCATGTCATTTGAACCCCCCCAAAAATCTATCTAATGACATTGAATCAACATGGAAAACTGATTGGATTAGCAGAAAGTCATCAACATTAGGGCATTTCATCTTTTTTTTCACCCAACTCTTAAACCAAATCCAATGACGTGGTGACATTTGTTGTTGAATTCATGTTAGTTGACAACTCAACCAATTTTAAATCAAAACTAAACGTTGAACTGACATCTGTGCCCAGTGGGAATGTTGTTTATTATCAAACCCAAAAAATAGCGACCCACAACATGGTTATATACAATGCGCGTAACAAGAATAACAAGTAACCTCTTAGAGAAAAGGGTTCCAAAAGGGTTCTTTGGCTATCCCCATAGGTGAACCCTTTTTGGTTCCAGGTAGAACCCCCTGTGGAAAGGGTTCTACATGGAACCCAAAAGGATTGTACCTGAAGCCAAAAGGGGTTCTTGAAAGGGTTATCCTATGGGGACAGCCGCAGAACCCTTTTTGGTTCTAGATAGCACCTTGTTTTTTAAGAGTGTAATATGGGGCACAACCTTTGAACGGTGTGTGCTACAGACACACGGTTTTCAGCAATGGAAAGGCGCAAGTATGATTGTGACGAAACTGTGCTCTGTTTGTCCTCTATGGCAGTCAGGGGTTGTGTAAACCCCTAATGAATACATGGAAAGGGGACTGTAGCTGTAGTATAGATGCAGTGTTAAGGCCTGATATTATCTCCTAACTAAGCAGGTTCTCAACCTTCCTGTTTCAAATTTAAGAGTCTTATCTGGTGAGAACACTTTAATTAAATATACCGGTGCTGTTGAGCGGAACAAACTATGACAGCGAGTAAGAGCCATGCCGACCATAACTTAATTAAAAAAAATGTCAAAAGCTGGAGAACTGCAGCACCCCAAACAATTCCTTCTCGTTTGAGTTTTCTGAGCAGAGACTGTGTGTATGTTTTTGTGTCCATCATAACATTCAATAATACATTAATTGCATTTCATCTTGCACCATGCAATCAATTACCAGTTCTAAACATGTATTTTTCATCTCAACAGTATATCTCAACTGCCTGCAGCATAATCTATTTTACAGTTGTTGGTTGGAGCAAGTCTCCAGAGCCACTGAGCCGGAGGAGTTTGTATTAAAGGCTCTGCATGGCCAATCAGACAGCTGCAGTGGTCGTACAGCACTTACTGCGATACGGCCTCCGCAGAAGTCAGAGCAGACATATAGTGGCTTGAAAAAGTATTCACCCCCTTGGCATTTTTTCCTATTTTGTTGCCTTACAACCTGGAATTAAAATAGATTTTTGGGGGGTTTGTATCATTTGATTTACACAACATGCCTACCACTTTGAAGATGCAAAATATTTTTTCTTGTTAAATAAACAAGAAAAAAACAGAACTTGAGCGTGCATAACTATTCACCCCTCCCCCCAAAGTCAATACTTTGTAGAGCCACCATTTGCAGCAATTACAGCTGCAAGTCTCTTGGGGTATGTCTCTATAAGCTTGGCTCATCTAGCCACTGGGATTTCTGCCCATTCTTTAAGGCAAAACTGCTCCAGCTCCTCAAGTTGGATGGCTTCCGCTGGTGTACAGCAATCTTTAAGTCATACCACAGATTCTCAATTGGATTGAGGTCTGGGCTTTGCAGGGCATTAATGCCCTCCTTGCCTGGTATGTGAGTTTTGGTGGGCGGCCCTCTCTTGGCAGGTTTGTTGTGGTGCCATATTCTTTCAATTTTTTAATAATGGATTTAATGGTGCTCCGTGGGATGTTCAAAGTTTCAGATATTTTTTTATAACCCAACCCTGATCTGTACTTCTCCAGAACTTTGTCCCTGACCTGTTTGGAGAGCTCCTTGGTCTTCATGGGGCTGCTTGCTTGGTGGTGCCCCTTGCTTAGTGGTGTTGCAGACTCTGGGGCCTTTCAGAACAGGTGTATATATACTGAGATCATGTGACAGATCATGTGACACTTAAATAAAGTCCACCTGTGTGCAATCTAACTAATTATGTGACTTCTGAAGGTAACTGGTTGCACCAGATCTTATTTAGGGGCTTCATAGCAAAGGGGTTGAATACATATGCACGCACTACTTTTCCGTTTTTATATATTTTTTTTTAAACGTTATTTTGTTAATTTCACTTCACCAATTTGGGCTATTTTGTGTATGTCCATTACATGAAATCCAAATAAAAAGAAATTTAAATTACAGGTTGTAATGCAACAAAATAGGAAAAACGCCAAGGGGGATGAATACTTTGCAAGGCACTGTACTTTTTACGCTTTGCAGAGCAGCGCTGTTATGAAGGGAGTTGTCAAAGAATTGAGTTTGTGTTTTTATACAGGACCTCCCCCACCTACCATCAACCAATCATGTCAATGCGGAGCTATACTGAGCCCCCAAAATCTAGACTACAGTTGACCACACATCTGTTGTGCAACACTTCCCCTTACTGGAGAAATAACAAATGTCTGTAGAAAACTGTTTTGTCGAAAAAATATTGTTGACAAAGAAATATACATAACAATACTCAGCTGCCAAAACAATCAATATTGTAGTGGTTTATTTTGATTATATGATATTAGTAGCTGATAATGAAATGTTAAGTTGTGTAAATGAAATGTTCTTCCAAGCTGTGCACACAAGAGTTAAGTGGCCATTTGCTGATTCTGAATGGATCATGCTGTATATGTTCACAATAAATAGCCAAGGAGACAAGCATGAGGACTAGTCTTTGTTGACACTGAATATCCGTTTGAATATTGGTTAGACTACAATTAGGCTGGAGGAAATGTTAACTAAATTGAGGTGAGTGTTGCTCATGATCATCTTGTGTAGTTGGCTCATATATTAGAACATTTTGTTATTTAGTTTAACAAGTGGATTATTTTGCTCTTCACTCCCAGTCGTTTAGTATCGCAGGCCTACTCCTGACCAAAAGACTGTGACTTCACTGACTTGTCTGATAATCAATCAATGTGATTTTGTTTCACTGAATCTCCGTCTGTATAGGCTATTTGGTTAAATGATTTCTGGTTGGGCAAATAAGTGGAGGTGGTATAGCTCATCTATTTGTTTGGTCATCTGTCACTGATCAGAAACATTTAGCGTGCAATGATGTAGTCTAAATCCAGAGTAGGCCTATTGTTTTGCTCGATCGCGTATACGCAACTCCAAAAACCCGCGGAGGTTGTGAAATATGAACACGAGACTCACACGCTTTTGAAAATAGGATTACTATTATTTTCTATCAGTATCATGATGAAGATAAGACCAGACACCAGCTCCCTAACAAAGTGGAGTGAGTATTGTTTAAAAATGGGCTCGGTTTAAAAATATCACTTTTTTTATATGATGGCGGTTCCACGTACTTTCCCGTGACACAAGTTGTGTGGGAAAAATACAAGTAGTATTTTATTCTGTTATATTCTTACTATAAAATATGTGTATGTTGACTGTGATCGGGTAGGTGTGTCTTGTCTGTTTAATGAACAAAATAACAAACTATTGATTTTATTTGGATGGCGCAGCCATGGCTGTACAGACCCGTAACATAGGTCTAATTAAACTCGAAATATGCTATTATGTTCTTTTTAAAATACTTTTTATTAGTCATGTTTCTTAGAACCTGCCTAAACAAATTAATAATATACATACAGTTGAAGTCGGAAGTTTACATACACCTTAGCCAAATACATTTAAACTCAGTTTTTCACAATTCCTGACATTTAATCCTAGTAAAAATTCCCTGTTTTAGGTCAGTGAGGATCACCAATTTATTTTAAGAACGTGAAATGTCAGAATAATAATAGAGAGAATGATTTATTTCAGTTTTTATTTCTTTCATCACATTTCCAGTGGGTCAGAAGTTTACATACACTCAATTAGTATTTGGTAGCATTGCCTTTAAATTGTTTAACTTGGGTCAAACGTTTCGGGTAGCCTTCCACAAGCTTCCCACAGTAAGGTGGGTGAATTTTGGCCCATTCCTCCTGACAGAGCTGGTGTAACTGAGTCAAGTTTGTAGGCCTCCTTGCTCGCACGTGCTTTTTCAGTTCTGCCCACAAATTTTCCATAGGATTGAGGTCAGGGCTTTGTGATGGCCACTCCAATACCTTGACTTTGTTGTCCTTAAGCCATTTTGCCACAACTTTGGAAGTATGCTTGGGGTCATTGTCCATTTGGAAGACCCATTTGCAACCAAGATTTAACTTCCTGACTGATGTCTTGAGATGTTCCTTCAATATATCCACAACATTTTCCTACTTCATGATGCCATCTATTTTGTGAAGTGCACCAGTCTCTCCTGCAGCAAAGCACCCCCACAACATGATGCAACCACCCCCATGCTTCACGGTTGGGATGGTGTTCTTCAGCTTGCAAGCCTCCAGTTTTTTCCTCCAAACATAACGATTGTCATTATATATTTTTGTTTCATCAAACCAGAGGACATTTCTCCAAAAAGTACGATCTTTGTCCCCATGTGCAGTTGCAAGCCGCAGTCTGGCTTTTTTATGGCGGATTTGGAGCAGTGGCTTCTTCCATGTGAGGGCCTTTCAGGTTATGTCGATATAGGACTTGATTTACTGTGGATAAAGATACTTTTGTACCTGTTTCCTCCAGCATCTTCACAAGGTCCTTTGCTGTTGTTCTGGCATTGATTTGCACTTTTCGCACAAAAGTACATTAATCTCTAGGAGACAGAACGCGTCTCCTTCCAGAGCGGTATGACGGCTGCGTGGTCCCATGGTGTTTATACTAGGGTACTATTGTTTGTACAGATGAACGTGGTACCTTCAGGCGTTTGGAAATTGCTCCCAAGGATGAACCAGACTTGTGGAGGTCTACAATTTCTTTTCTGAGGTCTTGGGTGATTTCTTTTGATTTTCCCATGATGTCAAGCAAAGAGGCACTGAGTTTGAAGGTAGGCCTTGAAATACATCCACAGGTACACCTCCAATTGACTCAAATGATGTCAATTAGCCTATCAGAAACTTCTAAAGCCATGACATCATTTTCTGGAATTTTCCAAGCTGTTTAAAGGCATAGTCAACTTAATGTATGTAAACTCCTGACCCACTGGAATTGTGATACATTGAATTATAAGTGAAATAATCTGTCTGTACACAATTGTTGGTAAAATGACTTGTGTCATGCACAAAGTAGATGTCCTAACCGACTTGCCAAAACTATAGTTTGTTAACAAGAAATTTGTGTAGTGGTTGAAAAACGAGTTTTAAGGACTCCTACTTAAGTGCATGTAAACTTTCCATTCACCCAGCTCAATGTAACATCAATAGGATTAGGCTACTACATGATACTCACATTTTCCTATACCCATGAGGTTGCTACAACCTAGCCTATAAATGAACGTTTACAAGGTAGGTGCACAGGTCGAGAGAATTTGAGAAATCATGGTGACAGACATTGACACATTCAATACCACCTTGCACAATCTTGCCTGCATATGTTTCATGATTAACGACTCATTGTGTAATTGTAACAACATACAGGAACTCAAGTCCTTTTGTTCACCTGACCTAGAATTCCTCACAATCAAATGCCGACCGTATTATCTCCCAAGAGAATTTACTTTGGTTATTGTCACAGCCGTGTATATCCCCCCTCAAGCTGATACCACGACGGCCCTCAAGGAACTTCACTGGACTTTATGCAAACTGGAAACCTTATATCCTGAGGCTGCATTTATTCTAGCTGGGGTTTTTAACAAAGCAAATTTGAGGAAAAGGCTACCTAAATTCTATCAGCATATCGACTGTAGCACTGGAAAAACACTGGACCATTGTTACCCTAACTTCCGCGATGCATACAAGGCCCGCCCCCGCCCCTCCTTTCGGGCAAATCTGACCACGACTCCATTTTGCTCCTCCCTTCCTATAAGCAGAAACTCAAACAGGAAGTACACGTGCTAAGGACTATTCAACGCTGGTCTGACCAATCGGAATACACTCTTCAAGATTGTTTTGATCACGCGGACTGGGATATGTTCCCGGGTAGCCTCAGAGAATAATATCTGAATATCGACGTATACACTGATTCAGTGAGTGAGTTTATAAGGAAGTGTATAGCAGATGTTGCACCCACTGTGACTATTAAAACCTACCCTAACCAGAAACCGTGGATATATTACAACATTCGCGCAAAACTGAAAGCGTGACCCACCACATTTAACCATGGCAAGGTGACTGGGAATATGGTAGAATGCAAACAGAGTAGTCAATCAAACAAGCAAAATGTCAGTATAGAGACAAAGTGAAGTTGCAATTCAACGGCTCAGACACAAGACGTATGTAGCAGGGTCTACAGACAGTCACGGACAACAAAAGGAAAACCAGCCAAGTCGCAGACACCGACGTCTTGCTTCCAGACAAACTAAGCACATTTCCAGACAAATAAAGCACTTTGCCCGCTTTGAGGATAATACAGTGCCACCGACGCGGCCCGCTACCAAGGACTGTGGGCTCTCCTCCGTGGCTGACGTGAGTGAGACATTTAAACGTGTTAACCTTCGCAAGGCTGCCGGCCCAGACGGCATCCCTAGCAGCGTCCTCATTGCATGCGCAGACCAGCTGGCTGGTGTGTTTACGGACATATTCAATCTCTCCCTATCCCAGTCTGCTGTTCCCACATGCTTCAAGATGGCCCCCATTGTTCCTGTACCAAAGAATGCAAAGCTAACTGAACCAAATGACTATCGCCCGTAGCACTCACTTCTGTCATCATGAAGTGCTTTGAGAGACTAGTCAAGGATCATATCACCTCCACCTTACATGTCACCCTAGTCCCACTTCAATTTGCTTACCTTCCCAATAGGTCCACAGACAATGCAATCGCCATCACAACGCACACTGCTCTGTCCCATCTGGACACGAGGAATACCTATATAAGAATGCTGTTCATTGATTATAGCTCAGCATTCAACACCATAGTACCCTCCAAGCTCATCATTAAGCTTGAGGCCCTAGGTCACAACCCCACCCTGTGCAATTGGGTCCTGGACTTCCTGATGGGCCACATCCAGGTGGTGAAGGTAAGAAACAACATCTCCACTTCACTGATCCTCAACACTGGGGCCCCACAAGGGTGCGTGCTCAGCCCCCTCCTGTACTCCCTGTTCACCCATGACTGCGTGGCCACACTAGCCTCCAACTCAATCATCAAGTTTGCAGACAACACAACAGTAGTAGGCTTGATTACCAACAACAACGAGACAGCCTACAGGGAGGAGATAAGGGCTCTTGGAGTGTGGTGTCAGGAAAATAACCTCTCACTCAACATCAACAAAACAAAGGAGTTGATCGTGGACTTCACAAAACAGCAGAGCACCCCCCTATCCAAATCGACACATACAACAACACAGAGTTACACATGGAATAAACAAACATACAATCAATAATACAGTAGAAAAATCTATATACAGCATGGTGCTACCCTATAGAGTGCTGTTGAGTCTACTGTAGACCTCCATTGCAAAATAATGTATTTTAATGAATTATTTGGTGACGTGAATATATTTTGTATAGTTTTATCTAAAAATTATAACTTTTTATGTTTTACTATTTACATTTTTATGAAATTCACTGAGGAGGATGGTCCTCCCCTTTCTCCGCTGAGGAGCCTCCACTGATGTATAGCCAACAGGCTAGTATCCACTAATGCAATCACATGCCAGTTCGTTTTAGCTCTAATACTAATGAATACTCTTCACATTGTACATTTTTGCATTTTACTTTGTACAGTCATCAAAGAAAACATTAGCATTAAAGCGACAAGACACAAGCTAAATCAAGTAGGATACCTTGGTCTGTTTTGGGTGACTGACAGAAGTTTGAAGAACAGCCAACTGGCTAGCTAGCTACCGTTAGTTAGCTCACAGACTTTCGTACTGTAGCTAGCAATCTAGCTGAGGAGACACTATAGTGGCCCGGGGAAAAAATGACATAAAGTAGACAAGTAATTAGTAAGAAAACAACTTTGCCATCATCATATCGTCAAATGTACTTTAGAAAGATGGCAATTGCCATACAACAGGTAGAACCGTTAGTCAAAAATAGCTAGCAATACTAATGGTAGCTATCTAAAACTCATGAATAGCATGTCCTTTACTTATAATCGAAAAATAAGTCCTTTACTTATTATCGAAAAATAAGTATCTAAACACTTCATGAATGGTTGCTGCTGCTGCTGATTTCAAAATCCACGTGTGTACCTAGCCTGTTTTGCAATGCAGTCTGATGAGAAGTGTGCTGTGCATATGCAAATGTTCGGAACTTCGGACTGAACTTCTCTGATAATTATTCTGAAAACCAAATCGAAGCCAAATCAGACAAAGTGATTGCTTGGATGGAAGACAGTGCAAAGACACTGCACAATCTCTTGCTTATGAGTGGGACCAGCACCAGAACTAGGAAGATATGTGCAAATGAACAATGAACATTCTTGTTCATTGGTCTATTATCATCAGATCGCCTTGTGACCTTATGCGGTGGGCCCAAAAACCCCACCTGAGCCAGCTGAAATTCCAAGCATTTGTTTCAAACAGCTCTTACACAAAAAGGGCATTATCATATTTTCTCAATTTTAGAGTGTTATTTCGACCTCATAGCGCGGAAATAGCATGAAAAAACTGGAAAATAAAGTTAACTGCACTGGGCCTTTAAACCTAATAATCTATAGGGTTTAATGACAGGTGGCCGTATATCCGCTTCTGACCAGTCAAAGGTAGTAATTACATGTCTGTTGTGGTTGTTGTTTACACAGGATGGTGAAATGAATCCTGGGAGGTTAATTTAAAAACTCATTATTTGGGGATTATGGCCAAGCACACACTGTATAATATCGAATATCATAATAACATGTAGACAGTTTGTGGGGGTGTGCATGTTCTCGTAGAAGACTTCTGTGACCAAATGTTCCAGAGCAGCCTTTATAAGGGTCAGCCCAGGTGTGGCATTGGCTTGAGAGGAAAGTAGAAGGCAAGTAGTGATCACTAAGCAGCTAAAAGGTAGGTTTTCAGTCCTTCTAACAGTTTCATTGGAGGAAACTCGTCATCATTTCTACTAAGACTGTGTACTTTGTGACAGGAGGACGTGCAGGGATGAGACCCATGGACCACAGCATGCTGAAATGTTGTCTCTTCTCCCTACTCTTGGAAACAGGTAAGATATTGGGCTCCATTTTACTCTTCTTAAAACAACACAAATTGCACCAGAAGAATGTCATCTTTATTCTTCCTATTAGCATTCGGAAAGTATTCAGACCCCTTGACTTTTTCCACATTTTGTTACGTTACAGCCTTATTCTAAAATTGATGAAATTGTGTTTTCCCCTCATCAATCTACACACAATACCCCATAATGACAAAGCCAAAACAGGTTTTAAGAAATGTTTGCCCCCCTCCCCCAAAAAACAAGAAATATCACATTTACATAAGTATTCAGACCCTTTACTCAGTACTTTGTTGAAGCACCTTTGTCAACCATTACAGCCTGAAGTCTTCTTGGGTATGAAGCTACAAGCTTGGCACACCTGTATTTGGGGAGTTTTTCCCATTGTTCTCTGCAGATCCTCTCAAGCTCTGTCAGGTTGGATGGGGAGCATCACTGCACAGCTATTTTCAGGTCTCTTCAAATATGTTCGATCGGGTTCAAGTCCGGGCTCTGGCTGGGCCACTAAAGGACAGTCCGAGGCTTGTCCCGAAGCCACCCCTG
The DNA here is from genome assembly GCF_901001165.1 of Salmo trutta. Classification (NCBI taxonomy): domain Eukaryota; kingdom Metazoa; phylum Chordata; class Actinopteri; order Salmoniformes; family Salmonidae; genus Salmo; species Salmo trutta. The sequence continues at coordinate 74,189,640 of NC_042957.1, read as the reverse complement.
CATTGTCTTGGCTGTGTGCTTAGGGTCGTTGTCCTGTTGGAAGGTGAACCTTCACCCCAGCAGTCTAAGGTCCTGAAAGCTCTGGAGCAGGTTTTCATCAAGGATCTCTCTGTACTTTGATTCGTTCATCTTTCCCTCCAGCCTGACTAGTCTCCCAGTCCATGCCACTGGAAAACATCCCCACAGCATGATGCTGCCACCACCATGCTTCACCATAGGAATGGTGCTAGGTTTCCTCCAGACACGACGCTTGGCATTCAGGCCAAAGAGTTCAATCTTGGTTTCATCAGACAGGGGAATCTTGTTTCTCATGGTCTGAGAATCCTTTAGGTGCCTTTTGGCAAACTCCAAGCGGGCGTTTTACTGAGGAGTGGCTTCCATCTGCCACTCCACCTGCAGAGATGGTTGTCCTTCTGGAAGGTTCTCTCATCTCCACAGAGGAACTCTGTCAGAGTGACCATCGGGATCTTGGTCAACTCCCCGACCAAGGCCCTTCTCCCCCGATTGCTCAGTTTCGCCGGGCGGCCAGCTCTAGGAAGAGTCTTGATGATTCCAAACTTCTTCCATTTAAGAATGATGGAGGACACTGTGTTATTGGGGACCTTCCATGCTGCAGAAATGTTTTGTTATCCTTCCCCAGATCTGTGCTTGACACGACCCTGTCTCTGAGCTCTACGGACAATTCTTTCGACCTCATGGCTTGGTTTTTGCTCTGACATGTTTTTGCTCTGACAACTGTGGGACCTTATATAGCCAGGTATGTGCCTTTCCAAATCATGTCAAATCAATTGAATTTACCCCAGGTTGACTCCAATCAAGTTGTAGAAACATCTCAAGGATGATCAATGGAAAGAGGATGCACCTGAGCACAATTTCAAGTCTCATAGCGAAGCGCCTGAATACTTATGTAAATAAGGTATCTGTTTTTTATGTTTTATAAATTTGAAAACATTTCTAAAGACCTGTTTTCACTTTGTCATTATGGTGAATTGTGTGTAGATTGATGAGGAACATTTTTTATTTTATCCATTTGAGAACATAACAAAATGTGGGAAGAGGGAAAGGGTCTGAATACTTTCCGAATGCGCTGTGTGTACAAAAGTATGTGGACACCCCTTCAAATTAGTGTATTCCGGCTATTTCAGCCACACCTGTTACTGACAGGTGTATAAAATCAAGCACACAGCCATGCAATCTCCATAGACAGACATTGGCAGTAGAATGCCCTTACTGATGAGCTCAGTGCCTTTCAATGTGGCTCCAGTCAACTGTAAGTGCTGTTATTGTAAAGTGGAAACAGCTAGGAGCAACAACGGCTCAGCCGTGAAGTGTTAAGCCACACAAGCACACAGAACCAGACCCCCTAGTGCTGAAGCGTGTAGCGTCTAAAAATTGTCTGTCCTCGGTTGCAACACCAATCTGCCTCCAGAAGCAACATCAGCACAATAACTGTTTGTCGGGAGCTTCATGAAATGTCCACATACTTTTGGTCATGTAGTGTATTGGGGCGATAATGGACTAGCGATAGAGTATCAGGTCACTTTTGACAGATATTGAGTCACTACTATGAAGGCATGCAACAACCTTATCCCATTACATTTAGGTTAAGTTGGTCATTTCTTGTACTGTGTTGTTGAACTATTGGAAGGCATCGTTGGTTCCTAGAAAATCGCTATATAAATCCAATGTATTATTCTGAAATGATATACCTGTCTCTGGTTCCACAGTGTCTGCAGCAGACCCTCCATCCAATGCAGCCATTTTAGCCAGTGAAATGACTCCAGGCAATGCATCCAATACAGCCAGTGTAGACCAACCATTCGACACAGCCAGTGCAAACCAACCATCCAACACAGCCACTTCATCCAGTGCAACCACACCATCCTGTACGACCCGTCGATGTCTGGCCAGCATGCTGATTGCGAAAGAAGCTCTTAGTCAGCCACAGTCTCCATCATGCATCTCAAATATCAGTGTGCCGTTAATAGTGTACGAAACTCTGTCTGTCGTAAGTCACTTTCTGTTCCTTTTAATTGAGTTTTGTACAATGTGATGAGTTTCAGAGAGAACCTATTGACAGTTATATCATTATGTGATGAGGAATTATTCTCTTCCTAATAGGACACAAAAAACCTCCGCTTCGAGAGTCGTCTGCAAGTCATACTGGTAAGTACACATCAAAAATCAAGGGAGACATTCAAGTAAATGTGACATTTTGTAATACTTCTCATGACTATGATTCTTCCCCTAAGCCATAAGACTGCTGAACAATTAATCAAATGGCCAGCCGGACTATTTACATTGACCCCCCACCCCTACCTACATGTACAAATTACCTAGACTAACCTGTACCCCTGCACACTGACTCGGTACCGGTACCCCCTGCATATAGCCTCATTATTGTTATTTTATTGTTACTTTTTATTTTATTTTTTACTTTAGTATATTTAGTAAATATTTTCTTAACTGTTGAACTGCATTGTTGGTTAAGGGCTCGTAAGTAAGCATTTCACGGTAAGGTCTACACTTGTTGTATTCAGAACATGTGACAAATAACATTTGATTTGATTTGATACTAGTCTTGGGAAGATCCTGATTTATCATGGAACACATCAGTCTATCATCATGACATGGTGGTCCTGCCTGTCAGCAAAATCTGGACTCCTGAACTTCATGTGACTAATGGGTGAGTCCACTTACAACAGAATACAATAACTTATGTTGTTTCATTTATTTTTAGGTGGCTTGGTGATGGAAAAGCACACTTCTAGATCTATCTCATAGTCTTATTGGTATCATGGTTATTATATATTTCTTCCGCCCACTCTAGAGCTTAAACCATTTAAGTTACTAACACGAAGCCAACTTCCAAATGTCCAGACTGCCCCCAACATAGAGGGCTTGCATTCAGAATTGTTATAACATTTATACTTTTTGAACTATAACCATTATAAATTATCATAAAAGCTCCATAGGGTTAAATGGAAAGTATTTTAATTTGCGACTGCTCTTACACCAGTCAAGCTATCAACACCAACCAGTGTTGACATGTTCAAACTGAGCCAACTTAGATTGTTTTTATACAGATTTGTTATACTATTTATACTTTCTGAACTATAACCGTTTAAATGAACATGGGTTTGAATGAGAACCATAGGAAGCATGTAATAAAACTCACCAACAATAACTCTTGAACTGTTCAAGTTAGAGACGCCAAACCGACTTTTACATGTTCAGTAGATCAATCTTCAGTTGTCTGTTTAGAGTGGCCAAATGTTTAGGAGTGACAGTTCAGTAGATCAATCTTCAGTTGTCTGTTTAGAGTGGCCAAATGTTTAGGAGTGACAGTTCAGTAGATCAATCTTCAGTTGTCTGACCTCAACTTCTCATGTCTAAAGAGTGCAAACAACGATGAAGCACAGCAACAAGGATTTGACGGTGCACAGCAACGGGACTATAGAGCACATGGTCATCATGAACACTGTGGTGGGCTGTGAGGTCAATCTGTACAATTACCCCTTCGCTTCAGATTTCTGTGCCATCGGAATCAATGTATGGGCACTTAGTGGTAAGTGCATCATTTCAATCCTCATTCTGTCTGCTAAACCGCTCTTGTACACAATTACTTACCAAAGATCTTTCTAAAAACAAGATGTTACCACAAACAACTAAAACATTTTTTAAAATCTGTGTAGCCTACTGCAATTCAGTATATAATGCAATTCAGTTTATTTGTCGTCTTTAGAATTTTCTATGCTCCCTGACTGTCTAGTTTTTATTTTTGGGCTGGACACAGTAAATATTATTTTTTGTGTGTTTTTAAAAAGAAAATTAATTGAATTTATTTTGGGCAACAGACATATACAGCAAAATGTACAATGTGGACCCAGAGGATACCACTTGAAAGTATGAATTAAAACGCGTTTCCAAAGTGGTCCTCAATGGTAAAAACAATAACACATATAATGATTAAAAGACAAGACAAAATTATAAACCACCATACATTCATTTATATTGACATCCTAAAAAAGTGGCACTATTCACTGCCCTTCTCCCTAACCTTAAAAATCAACCATATTCATTTCACACTAAAACAATCTATTTATTAATTGCACATCATACCGATCCTTCAAATAAATACACCTGACCAGCAGTAGGGGCCACAAGGGGCAGTGGAGTGGTTTCTCTTACTTAGACAACCTTGTCCAAATGAAACATTTTGCCTGCTTTTCAAAGCAATTTTTACTTTTTATTTGCTTGAGAGAAGGCTATTCCACAGACAAATGCCTGTATGGAAAAACGTGCTCCTCGAAAGTATTGTTTACTATTGTGATTTTACAAGACATAACACTAGCTCTGGTATTGTAACTGTGTTGGTTATAGACCATATCAATGTGGTTTTTCATGTAACCTGGGGCACGATCATTTAAGATGTCAAACATGTGATTAAGTTTAAGTTGGTCCACTCTGGACTCCAAAGGCAACAAGCCCACCTCCCAGAACTCCTGTACCCCTATGTGGGTCCTAGGGAGGACATTCAGCATATACTTGATAACATTATTTTCCATGACCTGCATTCTCTTTTTCAGCTTTTTTGATAACCCACTATACCAAGCAGAGCAGGCATAAATGACACTGAATCAAATGTTGAGACAAGCAGTTTCTTAACTTTAATGTTAAAATATCTAGTGTTACAATATAAAAATGTCAATTTGTTTGCTGCTAAAATTCTTTCTAAAATGGCAATCAGGTCTCCAGAAAGGGATTGATCTAGGGACACATCAAGATAAGATATACTTGTTTGAGATTCAACCTCCTTGCCTGCACAGTTTACCGTTATCTTATCAGCCCTAAGCAATCTACGTTTTGTTCCAAACAAAATCGATTCAGTTTTTCCCAAATGTAGCGTCAATTTGTTGTCAGACAACCAACCTCTAACAAAATGCAATTCCTTACTCAGGGTCTCCTCTATGTAACCTGTACCCTTCCCTGATACCAGTATGGCTGAATCATCAGCATAAAGCAGGAGTTTACACTTTACTGTATCTGGCATATCATTAAAGTGTATAAGAAATAAGAGAGGCCCTAAAATTGATCCCTGCGGTACTCCACATGATATTTCTTTGGCCTCTGACAGAACATCACCAACATTACATACTTGTGTTCTGTTGGTCAGATAGGTGGATAAGTCAAGTATCAGTGGAATGAGCTGTTCTAAAGCCAGATTGGAGTTCATAAAGAAGTTTGTGCTCCAGAAGGTATCCCTCAAGTTGATTAAAAACTAATCTCTCAACAACTTTGGAAGGTGGTGAGGATTGACACAGGCCATTTGTTTTACTGCTCTTCTTGTAGAGTGGAACCACCTGGGCTGTTTTGAGATCCTTGGAAAATGTACCACTACTAATAGAAAGGTTTACAGTATGCGTTATCATTTTAGCAGTGACACAAGCACTATCCTTTATGAATCTTGCAGGAAGGTTATCCAGCCCAGTTGCTTTGTTTGTCGTCATTAAGCATAGTAGATTGGAAACTTTGTCCTCTGCTACCATGCACAGCTCAAACAAATCAAATAATTTGCTCATTAGTGGGCTGGATACAGTGAATATAATGGTTCACAAAAATGTTGGATGGGATCAGTCCTTGGATTTTTGGCTGTTTTTTCTCAGTTTCCAAAATAAAAAATATATAATTTGTAAATTATAATACTAACCTTGGACAATCTTTACTGCAAGTTATCTCCCAAATGAAATGCCTGCCAGAATTAATCAAACAGCTTCTTAGGGCCATGATTGACAGCTGGTACAAACTTGAGAAACATTGCTTTGATATTTATGACCTTAGAACTTGATACCAGAGCCACTGTAAGAATGAACCTATCAGTGATGTTGTTTCACCAAAGTGGCTCCCTCAGAAATATTAGTTAGGCTACTACCACTGGAGTAGGGTTTAAAATGTTGACTACTTTACTCAAAATCATTTCTCATTTCAAATAGTTTTTTTTTATGTGATGGTCTTTCCATCCATTTATAGTGGGGGAAAAAAGTATTTAGTCAGCCACCAATTGTGCAAGTTCTCCCACTTAAAAAGATGAGAGGCCTGTAATTTTCATCATAGGTACACTTCAACGATGACAGACAAAATTAGAAAAAAAACCCAGAAAATCACATTGTAGGATTTTTAATGAATTTATTTGCAAATTATGGTGGAAAATAAGTATTTGGTCAATAACAAAAGTCTATCTCAATACTTTGTTATATACCCTTTGTTGGCAATGACACAGGTCAAACGTTTTCTGTAAGTCTTCACAAGGTTTTCACACACTGTTGCTGGTATTTTGGCCCATTCCGCCATGCAGATCTCCTCTAGAGCAGTGATGTTTTGGGGCTGTCGCTGGGCAACACTGACTTTCAACTCCCTCCAAAGATTTTCTATGGGGTTGAGAGAGACTGGCTAGGCCACTCCAGGACCTTGAAATGCTTCTTACGAAGCCACTCCTTTGTTGACCGGGCGGTGTGTTTGGGATCATTGTCATGCTGAAAGACCCAGCCATGTTTCATCTTCAATGCCCTTGCTGATGGAAAGAGGTTTTCACTCAAAATCTCACGATACATGGCCCCATTCATTCTTTTCTTTACACGAATCAGTTGTCCTGGTCCCTTTGCAGAAAAACAGCCACAAAGCATGATGTTTCCACCCCCATGCTTCACAGTAGGTATGGTGTTCTTTGGATGCAACTCAGCATTCTTTGTCCTCCAAACACGACGAGTTGAGTTTTCACCAAAACGTTCTATTTTGGTTTCATCTGACCATATGACATTCTCCCAATCCTCTTCTGGATCATCCAAATGCTCTCTAGCAAACTTCAGACGGGCCTGGACATGTACTGGCTTAAGCAGGGGGACACGTCTGGCACTGCAGGATTTGAGTCCCTGGCGGCGTAGTGTGTTACTGATGGTAGGCTTTGTTACTTTGGTCCCAGCTCTCTGCAGGTCATTCACTAGGTCCCCCCGTGTGGTTCTGGGATTTTTGCTCACCGTTCTTGTGATCATTTTGACCCCACGGGGTGAGATCTTGCGTGGAGCCCCAGATCGAGGGAGATTATCAGTGGTCTTGTATGTCTTCCATTTCCTAATAATTGCTCCCACAGTTGATTTCTTCAAACTAAGCTGCTTACCTATTGCAGATTCAGTCTTCCCAGCCTGGTGCAGGTCTACAATTTTGTTTCTGGTGTCATATGACAGCTCTTTGGTCTTGGCCATAGTGGAGTTTGGAGTGTGACTGTTTGAGGTTGTGGATAGGTGTCTTTTATACTGATAACAAGTTCAAACAGGTGCCATTAATACAGGTAACGAGTGGAGGACAGAGCAGCCTCTTAAAGAAGAAGTTACAGGTCTGTGAGAGCCAGAAATCTTGCTTGTTTGTAGGTGACCAAATACTTATTTTCCACCATAATTTGCAAATAAATTCATTAAAAATCCTACAATGTGATTTTCTGGATTTTTTTTCTCTAATTTTGTCTGTCATAGCTGATGTGTACCTATGATGAAAATTACAGGCCTCTCTCATCTTTTTAAGTGGGAGAACTTGCACAATTGGTGGCTGACTAAATACTTTTTTTCCCCACTGTAGGTTTTCCCCATCCTCTCCTAGGAACCAAGATAAAACCGAACCAAGAGCCAAAAATCATGGAATGAACTGAACCAAATATGTTGTGAATCGTTACACCCCTAATGCCTGTTGATATAAAACATTTTTTTTTGTTATAAACTATGGTATGATCTTTGAGTGAGAGAACTAGTATCAAATATCTGCTTTTCCAGGATGTGGCATGTTCCTGAACTTTGGGAAAGTGAGCAAATATAACGCAAACCGCGGGGACTGGCTAACCGAGGCAGTGGAACTCAACGCTAAAGGAGGCAGAGATGATCGCAACTATCTATGGGTTAGTGGGTGCTCCTGGTGATTTCAGCTGTATTGTTTTTATGTGGGACATGTAAAGACAATTTACTTTTTCTATTTTATAAGGCGAAGCTTGAACAACAATTACACTCAAAAAAGACAATACGCTTGAATCAACATTAGCATAGCTAGATGTACACAACCGATGGTGAAGGATGTGGACTCATGGACATTAGATTTCTGAAAACATCTGACAAAGTCTGATTTTGAAGTGTAATGCTCTTCCCTTTCAATGTCAAACAAACGTTTAGATGCAAAAACTCTTTCTCTCTTGCCTACCCATCTGTCTTCACAGGTGTCGCTGAAAATGCGGTCCGAAAACCCGTTTTTGTCCCTGGTCCTGCCCAGTATACTGATCATTGTGGCAGATGTGGTGAGCTTCGCCCTGCCGCTGGGAGGGGGTGAGCGTATCTCATTCAAGGTTACACTGGTTCTCAGCTTCATCATGTTCCTCATCATCCTCAACGACCTACTGCCTGGAGGAGGCCAGTGCAGCCCCATCATCCGTGAGTGTCCTGTTTAAACAGGGTTTAAATAGTTACATCACAACAAAACACAACAGCCTAGATTATCAATAAAACATTACATCATACAAGACATTACATTACTCTATTACTACAAATGTACAATATAAAATTCACCGCACCACAACATGACAATGTGTGTGTTTGTGTGTATAGAGTGCATCCAAAATATCTCTCTCTCTCTCTCTCTCATTGTTCTCCATAGGAAAGCACTTCTGTTTCTGTTTGGTCATCCTGGTGTTGAGCACGTTGCAGTCTATGGTGCTCACACGTCTGGCTAAGTGTGGTACTCTCTGGCCCTGCAGCCTCTCCAAGTCCAAAGACTCACTGCTTAAAGACACAGACAATGAAGAGGGTAAACCTTTTCATTCTTCTGTCATCTCAGTTATCCACAGAGCAAAATATATTTTCATGGTTTCCAAAAACATTAACAAAACATCCTTATACAACCATTTATAACCTGACCATGATGTGATAATGACGTTATTGCAACCAGTTTTACTGGGTACCCCATAAATTACTTTCATCACCATAAACAAATCAAGTTGTATTTTAATGCACAACCTTTTCATTCTTACCCTTTAGCTGCAGTTAAAGCATGCAGTTGACGTCTTTCCCAGAATATTTTCTTGTTACCATCCTTTGTCTGGAGTGTACGCTGGTCTGGCCAGCTACTACATTTGATCTTTAATCTGTCACTGAAAACTATGTCATGAATGGTTTAAATGAAGGGTGTGCCAAGTACTCGGACAAAACGAATATCGTAACGGATATGGAAACTTCCAAATGCAATAATGATACGAGTCTTTTTTGTAATTACCTGTGATCTGAAAATGTTCAGCTGCCAGCACGCATCTCTCTGTCACAAAGTGTGAAGCGTTGTAAATAGCCTAACTAAATTGTCTGTAAAGAAACGTGCGGGGTATAGGTTAAGGCTGCTGTCACAATTGGATTAGAACAAGCGCATCTCTCCTCTCTCCCTCCCTCACTTCTTGACTGTCATTCCCCGGCACCAGTCACACATACGCTGGGTTCACGTGCTAATCGATACTAGGAAATTCAGAAAATTCCGACTTCCTAACTTGTTGTAGTTGTACACCACGGGAGGTTGGTGGCACCTTAATAATTGGTGAGGACAGGCTGGAGCAGAATGAGTGGAATGGTATCAAATACATGGTTTCCATTCCATTAGCTCTGTTCCGGCCATTTTCATGAGCCGTCCTCCTGTCAGCAGCCTCCTGTGTCATACACCTACCTAGAGAAGAACCTTTTAACCACTTTCAGGAACAAGTGTTCTGTCAACAATGTCACTAAATCATGTAGGAACTCTAAACAAGGCACAGCAACCCTGGCTATTGGTGCCGTAAAGACAACATCAGCTGCTATAGAATCACACAGGATCACAGATACATTATCAGTGTGTTTCCGGCCCAGAATGGCGTCAAACTTTAACCATAACATTCAACACCGGCAGACATTTGATACTGGCAGTTTAACAAGTCAACAACAGATATGAGTTTAATATTATTCATCTTAAATTCCAGACTAAATCCTGTGCATTTTTAGCTGTCGGGATAGTTTCTTAGCTTTGAACAATGCGTCAACGAGTGAAGGAACATACAGATGCATTGTGAGATGTACTCTGAGTGACAGCGCAGTAATTTGCGATTGAGGTATGTTCTTTAGCTGCATTTAAAGCATCGGTTTTCCGATCACAAATAAATCCGATTACAAGAATCAACTGTGATAAAACGGATACGATTACAAATAGTTTTTACAAAAATGTCTTCATTTTTTATCGCTTTAGTGTTATATTTAAGCAATAAGGCCTGAGGGGATGTGGTATACTGTATTGCCAATATATGATGGCTAAGGGCTGTTCTTAAGCACGACGCAACACAGAGTGCCTTGATACAGCCCTTACCCGTGGTATATTGGGCATATACCACAAACCCCAGAAGGTCCTTTTTGCTATTATAAAACTGGTTACCAACAAAATTAGTGCAGTAAAAATGTATGTTTTGTCATACCCGTGATATACGGTCTGATATACCACGGCAGTCAGCCAATCCGTATTCAGGGCTCGAACCACCTAGTTTATAATAACTTAGAATTTTTTTCCTCTCTCTTACTTTGTCTAGTATTCAAATCTGATATTACTGTCATCAAACTGAAAGCCTCAGAGGAAGAGAAGATGAATACAGCCCTCCAGAAGGTGGTGAAGTTTCTCAACAAAATGGCTGCACAAGACCAGACAAAAGTGAGACGCCATCGCTTTGCCAACAAAGTGGACTTGATCTGTTTCTGTATCTATCTCACTGTCCTCATTGTTTACGCAGTCGTCATTTTATATTTGTCCTTTGGTTCTTCATGTGAGATCAACCATTTAGAATTCTGGGAATATTAAATTCTTTATTTGCTTTTAACAAAAAATATTTAAAGAAATGGTGGTCATAAAGAATGATAGAGAAAGCATTTCTATCGTTCCCATTATGGCGTCTGTGAGCGCACGGGCAGTGCCATTGAGGCAATCTCCATTTTGAAGTAGTCCATTTTCTTCTTCTACTATTTCAATGAGTTGGTAAACAAACTGAAAGGGTGCATACTGCCACATGTAGTGTGTACAGGTATAAAGTTAAGGTTGGCGATTTACTGCCACATGCAGTTATGGAATATTTGCTCACAATAATTAATTGGCTGATCCCTACCGATGACCCGAATGGAATCATGTGATCCTTCCTTAGTCCTTCCTTCAAAATGGTTAATATCCCATGGTGCTGCCAATGCTAATACAGGCTTTTGGAGACTAGAGGTCTCTAACATTCTCTATGGTTTGGTCGTCACAAATTTTGCAAGAACTAGCAAAAAGCTACCTTTTGAGTTTCTGTGTGGAAATAAATGTATTTGTGTATTTTTCACTAGAGCTTTAAATTTCAACATGTTTAAAAATAGATAGTCATATGTGGAATAATGCATTTAGCTATTAGAATTCTAATGAATACATGTAATGGGGACTGTAGTGCTATAATCCCCCAGATAAGAGCCCTAGACCTCTAATGAATACATGTAATGGGGACTGTAGTGCTATAATCCCCCAGAATAGAGCCCTAGACCTCTAATGAATACATGTAATGGGGACTGTAGTGCTATAATCCCCCAGAATAGAGCCCTAGACCTCTAATGAATACATGTAATGGGGACTGTAGTGCTATAATCCCCCAGAATAGAACCTTAGAACTCTAATGAATACATGTAAAGTGAACTGTAGTGCTATAATCCCCCAGAATAGAGCCCTAGAACTCTAATGAATACATGTAAAGTGGACTGTAGTGCTATAATCCCCCAGAATAGAGCCCTAGAACTCTAATGAATACATGTAAAGTGGACTGTAGCTGTAGTATTAGTAGTGTGGAAACAAATTAACAGTGTGTTATTTCCTATAGAGGCAGTGTGAAGGCCTTATATTATCTCCTAACTAAGCAGGTTCTCAACCTCAGGCTGAGATATCAAATAGTCTCACGATCATCTCCTCCACCTGCGCTGGGCTGTATTTGTGGTATCTCTCAGGGTGTTTGGAGAAATCAGCATGGTCACATCTGTGTAAAGTACAGGTAGATGACCATAATAAAGGAATATCACTGTACCAGCGTTCTGTATGAAATTCTTACTGCACATCACTATTGAACAGTGCTGAATTAAAAACATACTTGACGTACAGTGCATTGGAAAAGTATTCATCCCCCTAGGCGTTTTTCCTATTTTGTTGCAACACAACCTGTATTTAAATAAATTTTTATTTGGATTTCATGTAATGGACATACACAAAATAGTCCAAATTGGTGAAGTGAAATGAACAAAATAACATGTTTCAAAAAATTCTAAAAAAATAAAGAACGGAAATGGCTATGAAGCCCCTAAATAAGATCTGGTGCAACCAATTACCTTCAGAAGTCACATAATGAGTTAAATAAAGTCCACCTGTGTGCAATCTAAGTGTCACATGATCTCAGTATATATACACCCCATGAAGACCAAGGAGCTCTCCAAACAGGTCAGGGACAAAGTTCTGGAGAAGTACAGATCAGGGTTGGGTTATAAAAAAATATATGAAACTTTGAACATCCCACGGAGCACCATTAAATCCATTATTAAAAAATGGAAAGAATATGACACCACAACAAACCTGCCAAAAGAGGGCCGCCCACCAAAACACACAAACCAGGCAAGGAGGGCATTAATCAGAGAGGCAACAAAGAGACCAAAGATAACCCTGAAGGAGCTGCAAAGCTCCACAGCGGAGATTGGAGCATCTGTCCACAGGACCACTTTAAGCCGTACACTCCACAGAGCTGGGCTTTACGGAAGAGTGGCCAGAAAAAAGCCATTGCTTCAAGAAGAAAATAAACAAACACGTTTGTTGTTTGCCAAAAGGCATGTGGGAGACTCCCCAAACATATGGAAGAAGGTACTCTGGTCAGATGAGACTAAAACTGAGCTTTTTGGCCATCAAGGAAAACGCTATGTCTGGCGCTAATCCAACACCTCCCATGACCCTGAGAACAACATCCCCAAAGTGAATTATGGTGGTGGCAGCATCATGCTGTGGGGATGTTTTTCATCAGCAGGGACTGGGAAACTGGTCAGAATTTAAGGAATGATGGATGGTGCTAAATACAGGGAAATTCTTGAGGGAATCCTGTTTCAGTCTTCCAGAGATTTGAGACTGGGACGGAGGTTCACCTTCCAGCAAGACAATGACCCTAAGCATACTGCTAAAGCAACACTCGATTGTTTTTAGGGGAAACATTTAAATGTCTTGGAATGGCCTAGTCAAAGCCCAGACCTCAATCCAATTGAGAATCTGTGGTATGACTTAAAGATTGCTGTACACCAGTGGAAGCCATCCAACTTGAAGGAGCTGGAGCAGTTTTGCCTTGGAAGAATGGGCAAAAATCCCAGTGGCTAGATGTGCTAAGCTGATAGCAACATACACCAAGAGACTTGCAGCTGTAATTGCTGCAAATGGCGGCTCTACAAAGTATTGACTTTGGGGGGAGGGGTGAATAGTTATGCACGCTCAAGTTTTCTGTTTTCTTTTGTCTTATTTCTTGTTTGTTTCACAATAAAAAATATTTTGATCTTGAAGGTGGTAGGCATGTTGTGTAAATGAAATGATACAACCCCCCCAAAAATCAATTTTAATTCCAGGTAGTAAGGCAACAAAATCAGAAAAATGCCACGGGGGGTGAATACTTTTGCAAACCACTGTAGATATCAAAACATACATGGTACACCTCAGAGTTTCAGCTACAGTATTTGAAACATATAATTTATCCAACCACTATGGAAGTATGCAATGGGCAAATTTTAAATCAATATCAGGTTTGCAATTCCTTTTCAGTCCGTGGGGTGTACATTTTGTTATTTTGATTTCCGAGTCAAAACGGAGTGAAAAAACAGAAGACGAGAGCCTTACTTACACCCATCGAGCCACTTCCTATGGAAGGATCGATTGGTTTCAGGGAGACGACAAAGACATCTACACGTAAATACATTACATTCCTTACCCAACAGGCGGTGGTTCGTGAGCAAAGTATTATTATTATTTCGAGGGTAGTTTCAAATGTACAATAAGTTTGACTCTTTATCTACCCCTCCCTCTCCATATGTGTACCAAGCCGTCATATCTTGTCAGTTCACTAGGGACATTTGTTTCATGTAAGTGTGTATGTGTATTCTGTGTTATTATTTAGTTTGTAAATAAATAATTAAATCAATTTGTGTAGTAGTGAATAATCAACTTCTTCCGTGGTGCCCCAAATTCCTAATGAGTTCATTGTTGCATGATTCATTTAATTGGGTAACAATTAAACACAGTTAGTTGATTCGATAAATAACAGTCATCACATTAATGCAAGTCACATCACACCGCATCCTAAATTTTGCTCACTCTTGTTCAACAGCACTTTGATTAAATCGATTTAATGTTTCAATTTGCGTCAAGTGTGTTTTTTATCCACTAGATGGCAGTAATGTTCTACCATTGTAACCTAAATAAATTGTCATGACACTGTCTCACTGGCATTTACTAATGTGAAAGGTTTGCTGCAACTTTGCATGATTATGGCAGTAGAGTGATAAAGATTCATAGCCCAAGGCCCAAACCGACAGGCACAAACAACAAACAGATGACTGGGTGCACTTACACATAAAAGTCTTGGACAATGTAGGCGTGCGGTGTCAAAGCCTGACAAATCTTGTCAATACAATATAGAAAAAGCCAAACGGATCCTCTATCTGCCCCAAAATGCTTTTTGAAGCTCATTAAAGAAGGGTGTGTGGTCAATGGTGAGAGCTTATGGTGAGGCAGGAAAAGCCTGACCCTGGTGCGTATGTTTGTAAGTGTGTTCATTTCTGGACCGATGTAATGGATATAAATTCCATTAAAGAAATGCACTAGAAAATAAATATAATTGCTTCAAACCACACATTTCATTATATTACAGCACTGCAGTGGTAGCTGTATTGCTGTTTTAAGGCTCCTATTGTAGACATACTGCCTAGTAGCCAACGTAACTTGTAGAATATGCAACTCAATGCATTCAATCCTGACTTTTTGTTTTCAGAGCATCTCCACAAACAACAGACAAGGAGCCAGAGATCATCAGACACCTGTGGATAACTGAAGTACCAAAAAAGCCAGTAGATGTCATACTGACAGAGATTTTTTTTAAGTATAAAGTACAAGTCATATTATATACTGAACAAAAATATAAACGCAACATGCAACAATTTGACTGAGTTACAGTTCATATAAGGAAATCAGTCAATTGAAATAAATGTATTAGGCCCTAATCTATGGATTTCACATGACTGGGCAGGAGTACAGCCATGGGTGGACCTGGGAGGACATAGGCCCACCCACTTGGGAGCCAGGCCCACCCATTGGGGGGCCAGGCCCAGACAATCAGAAAGAGTTTTTCCCCACAAAAGGGCTTTATTACAGACAGAAATACTCCTCAGTTTCATCAGCTGTCCAGGTGGCTGGTCTCAGACGATCCCGCAGGTGAAGAAGCCGGATGTGGAGGTCCTGGGCGGACGTGGTCTGAGGTTGTGAGGCCGGTTGGACATACGGCCAAATTCTCTAAAACAACGTTGGACACGGCTTAGGGTAGATAAATTAACATTATATTCTATGGCAAGAGCTCTGCTGGACATTCCTGCAGTCAGCATGCCAATTGTACGCTCCCTCAAATCTTGAGACATCTGTGGCATTGTGTTGTGTAACAAAACTGCACGTTTTAGAGTGGCCTTTTATTGTCCCCAGCACAAGGTGCACCTCTGTAATGATCGTGCTGTTTAATCATCTTCTTGACTTGACACACCTGTCAGGTGGATGGTTTAACTTGGCAAAGGAGAAATGCTCACTAACAGGAATGTAAACAAATTTGTGCATAAAATTTGCAAGAAATATGTTTTTTGTGCCTATGGAAAATTTCTGGGATCTTTTATTTCAGCTCACGAAACATGGGACCAACACTTTACATGTAGCATTTAGATTTTTGTTTCGTGTAGCTGTATCTCTACCAGAACGTGTTAAATGTAGTGGTAGTACAAGGAACCTATACTCTCAAGAAGTGAGAAATACAACCGTAAAATGGCTAAACAGAATCAACAATATGCAATACTATATACATTGCACCAGGAGATGTCTGACTCTTTGCACACTCACTGGACTCTACCCACACACTCACTGCATCACACACTACATACACTCACACACATATAGCATGCACACAAAATGATGTACTGCATACGGTCTGGGGCCAAGCTTCCTGCCATCCAGGACCTCTATACCAGGCAGTGTCAGAGGAAGGCCCTAAAACTTGCCAAAGACTCCAGCCACCGTAGTCATAGACTGTTCTCTCTGCTACCGCACGGCAAGCGGTACCGGAGCGCCAAGTCTAGGTCCAAAAGGCTTCTTAACATCTTCTACCCCCAAGCCATAAGACTGCTGAACAGCTAATCAAATGGCTACCCGGACTATTTACATTGACACCCCCCCCCCCCATTTTTTTTACACTGCTGCTACTCACTGTTTATTATCTATGCATAGTAACTTTACCCCATGTATATAGCCTCCTTATTGTTATTTTATTGTTGCCCTTTTATTTATTTTTTTCTATTGTTAATTTTCTTACTTTTTAACTGCATTGTTGGGTAGGGCATTTCACTGCAAAGTCTACACCTGTTCTATTCGGGCATATGACACAAATACAATTTGATTGATTGTCTAGAAAACAACTAGAGTAAAGGGTAACCATGGGCTCCCAAGTGGGGCAGCGGTCTAAGGCACTGCATCTCAGTGCAAGAGGCGTCACTACAGTTCCTGGTTCGAATCCAGGCTGTATCACATCTGGCCATGATTGGGAGTCCCATAGGGCGGCAGGGGTAGGCCGTCATTGTAAATAATGATTTGTTCTTAACTGACTTGCCTAGTTAAATAAAACAATTTAAATGAACACGTGCGTTCTGTTTGCTATGTTGTAGAACGGTTTGTACCGAACGACACGTTTTTCAAAAATGCTGTTGTACGTTCTTGAACAGACTTTTAGGTATGTTTGCTCCCGTTTGGTGGGTGCGGCAAAATATGAATTAAAGCAATGAGTGACATATTTAAAGGGCAGTGGCCATGCTCACAGCGTTCCCCAACCCAACCCCTCCCATATACGTTTTTTTACTGATCGTTCAGTACAGCACCGTTTCCATTCAACTGAACGTTCCAGAGCGTAAAAACGTACTGACCACAGCCCTGGTTTCCCTGACGCAGATTTAGCCTAGTCATAGACAAAAAAGCACTTTCAATAAATCATCTCCATTGAGCTTGATTTTTAGTCTAGGGCTCAATCTGTGTACATTAGCAGCAACAGAAATATGACACCGAGTAGGTGTAGGTAGGTACAGAGCCATAGTGGGGCAAACTATTCTCCAACTTGGCACTAAAATTATCATGACATTCATTATTTAGTTTTATTGTGGCCATGGAACATTTGGGTCAGCATAGCACCCACCAGAATTGTAATGTCAAACACCCTACGAGAGCTTTTAAACCCAGTCTCTACGTTCAGCGGTATATACTTTTAACATTAGGATGTCCTATGGGAGCAGCAAGAACCTTTTAGCACTGAGGTTGCTAATAGGTCAAAGAATATGGCTCCATTTCACAACCAGGGGCAAATTAGCGAGATTTACTACATTGAAATAAGGACTGGGATTGGTGTGTTTTACTTCTTTTTTTTTTACTCTTCAGCCAAAAAACGACTGGAAAATGGGCTTTATGCTCACGTTACATTTTCAAACAGCTAACCCCATACAAGTGTGAGTTGTTACCTTTCAGTAGAGGTGGTAGTACATTACTGCCATCTAGTGAAGGAAGAATTGTACAACAGGGGTATTCTGTACATACACTACAAGTCAGCCATATTTGAGACTTGACCCAGGATTAGGGCCATGCTTTTTGGCAGTTTTTTTCAAAGCGGTAACAACAATAACATAAAACTCAGTAAAAAAATAAAAATGATTAATGGTCCCTTTCCTAAATTAGCCTTGGATGGAGATAGAGATTTGGACTTGTGCTTTTACTTATTTCTCCTTACTGATCAATGATTATAACGGTGATTCTGATACAACCATTAATTCATACTTTGTGCCCCTGGCCTGAGAGGATGGAAGTTCAATATGTAGCTAATGTACTGTAGTAGGCTAACGTTAACTAGCGGCACATCGTTGCCCATGAAAGGAAGTTAGGCTAGCGAGCAAGCATTTTAGCCAGGTAGCCTAAGACAACCAAAACTAAAAGCGTTTAATGTATGACAGAGTCATGAAAGACAGGAGTATGGCATTGGCGTTTCTCTACAAGTAGGGTGAGTCAGCATGTTTTTTTCTACTTACGCATGCACACACATACACACAGTCTTTTACAACTAACCTTGTGGGGCCACACAATTCAGTCTCATTCAAAATCCTATTTTCTCTAACCCTAACCTGTACTCTAACCTTAACCTAACTCCTAACCCTAGCTCCCAACCCTAATTCTAACCTTTACCCTAAACCCCCTAGAAACAGCATTTGATCTCGTGGGGACAACAAAATGTCCCCAGTTGGCCAAATTTTTGTTTGTTTACTATTCATGTATAGTTAAACACGTCCACACACACAAACAAATCAGTACTGGACAGCCACATAATTTTACCTCGCTACAGGTAGCTGATTTTGGTAGTTACCTGTATATGTAAGTCGCTCTGGATAAGAGCGTCTGCTAAATGATGTAAATGTAAATATAATTAAGCTACAGAATAAGTAGTACATGATGGTAAAAATAAAATAAAACTGTGTGTGTATCTGAATAAGTCATCTTTTAAAAGTGGCACATTTGGATGTCTGCCTGTTTATATAAGCCTCAGTTATTGGTAGGACCAGACCGACATAACTCAGGAATAAAATGTGTCTGTTACTAGTAATGGTAATGGATAAAAAGAAAATGCTTCAGCCACTAAAATCAGCGTTGGTCAGGGTGAAAGCCTGTCAACAACTACATAAACACTCTGACTTCTGTTGATAACTTCACCCATGTAAGATATCCACATGCATTTCTCGACAAATAGTATTTTTCTAAAAGATCGATCTTATTATAAATTCCTCCTGAGGTGTGTAGAGATAAATACATCATGGGCCGGTTTCCCGGACACAGATGAAGCTATTACTGTGGAGAACATGTGTCTGGGAAACTGCCTCCATGAGTTATCCTGCCATGTTTACAGACTAGAAATGGCATGGTATATCCTCTTCTCTATGGCTCTCAAACACACAGTAATGGAACATTTCTGCTGAAATGCAGAACATCAGCACACCATATCATCCATGGCCCATCTACTGTGGTCATGGTAGAGGTGCAGTGTACATGTGGACCCCCATAGTACATCTGGTTATTCTCAACAGAAAAGTCTGTAAATGATTCAGTTGTTCCTGATGCTTTCATCAGAGGAAGGACCACCATGCTAACCCTTCTGATGCTATACATAAACATCAGAGTTACTCTCTAATTTAAACTGTGGGTAGATGCATATGTCCAGACAATTAGCCCACAACCAGCTGTCAAAACAAGCTGCTTTATGAACCACTAGTGAGGAGATAGCAACCTTTCTCCATTACCCAGAGAGAAAACAGCACCAGTGAAACCACAATGCTTTGTCTTTTTTCAAATAAACCAACTCAATCCCTTTTGTATTATTGTCTGTATGAAGTCTGTATGCTCAACAATATGATAACAGCCTACGGTCCTATTGAGGTCCAGTGAAACATAGAGCCAACTATAAGGTTTAGAGGCAGGTGGAGGTGCAGTATATCCGCTTCTAACCAGTCACAGTAATTAGTAATTACCAGTCTGTTGTGGTTGTTGTTTACACAAGATGGTGAAATGAATCCGGGGAGGTTCATTTAAAAACTCATTATTTGGGGATTATAGCCAAGCACATCCTGTACAATATCGAATATCATAATAACATGTAGACAGTTTGTGGGGGTGTGCATGTTCTCGTGGAAGACTTCTGTGACCAAATGTTCCAGAGCAGCCTTTATAAGGGTCAGCCCAGGTGAGGCATTGGCTAGAGAGGACAGGAGAAGGCAAGTAGTGATCACTAAGCAGCTAAAAGGTAGGTTTTCAGTCCTTCTTCTAACAGTTTCATTGGAGGAAACTCGTCATCATTTCTACTAAAACTGTGTACTTTGTGACAGGAGGACGTGCAGGGATGAGACCCATGGACCACAGCATGCTGAAATGTCTCTTCTCTCTACTCTTGCTAACAGGTAAGACATTGGGCTCCATTTTACTCCTCTTAAACAGGCACAAATTACACTAGAAGAATGTAGTCTTTATCGTTCCTATTAGCAGATTTTAAGTAAACATTGCGAAACAAGCATTTCAAACGGCAAGCTGAAATATTCAAAACATGTTTTAAACTGCCTCGTCCCATTTTGACGCACTGTTTGGGCTGCGTGCGAAAAATGCAGCACATTGCCTTTCAAATAGATTATCTTACTAAAGTCATGAAAACAATTAAAAATAAAATATTCAAATACATTTCAGTGTATTGAAGCTGTATAACATTTTGCACTAAAAGCTGGCCACGTAGTATGTTGTTTGATCTAAACCTGGTACTCTTATCTCTAGGCTATTATCACTCCACTATAACTGATTTAGAGTACCAGGTTTAGATCACTTTTCACACCTATTGAGTCACTAATATGAAGCCATCAGAAATACTCTAAATGGGGAGATGGGAAACTACATTTGATTCGTATTAACGCCCATTGTGTACAATGTCCATGCGTTGTCAATGGCCCGCACAGTGCATTCTGGGTAAATCGGGGACAAGGTGTGCACTCCTTCAATGAGTGAATGGGAGTCAATTGGGCACCAGCTCAAAAACCCAACATTAGCATGAATTACATGAAGAAAAAAAGCACATCAGAAATATCTTCAGAGATATTTAACTTGTTTACCTAGTTTTTGATTTGAGACATTACGTACTTTTAAAGAAAATAAACAGGTTATGAGTCTAGGAACTAACTTTCTACAAGGGATTTCGGGACGATTAGTTTAACCGCATGACACAGCATCTGATTGTCTAATGGGCGGAGCGTTATACGTTCCTCCATTCATTGACCAATGAGATTCCTATCTCCTCATTTCTTAAAGTATTGTTGCTACCATGAAGCAAGACAACAACCTTATCCGATTGAATTTAGATTACGCGTTTTATTTATTGTACCGTGGTTGTTAAAATATTGGAAGGCATCATTGGTTCCTAGAAAATCGCTATATAAATCCAATGTATTATTCTGAAATTTATATACCTGTCTCTGGTTCCACAGTGTCTGCAGCAGACCCTCCATCCAATGCAGCCATTTTAGCCAGTGAAATGACTCCAGGCAATGCATCCAATACAAACCAACCATCCAATACAGCCACACCATCATGTACAACACGTCGATGTCTGGCCAGCATGCTGATTGCGAAAGAAGCTCTTAGTCAGCCACAGTCTCCATCATGCATCTCAAATATCAGTGTGCCGTTAATAGTGTATGAAACTCTGTCTGTCGTAAGTCACTTTCTGTTCCTTTTAATTGAGTTTTGTACAATGTGATGAGTTTCAGAGAGAACCTATTGACAGTTATATCATTATGTGATGATTAATTATACCACAGCGTTGTTGAATACTCATTTCTAATTGGCTGAAAGGGCATTCTAAAATGGACATTAAAACCAGCTAACGGGACAGTTGAAAAATAAATTGGGACATCTTGCAATCATGGTTCATTATGTGCCTACACATGCAGACCGTACTTGCTACAAAGTTACAAAAAGCTAAACCAACAACCACACAAACCGAAATTGGATACATTGTAAACGCAGGTACAACAGGGAAATACTTCGCTAGCTAGCATTGATTTGTTTTTGCAGGCTTCTTTTTTATGACAGCTATGCTGTCAAATCCTCCCACGTTTCTAGTTTGACCAGCTGTTTTCAGCAACTGGTATTTTTGAATTACGTTCCCATATTGGCAGATTTGCTAGCAACACACTATCTAGCTAGCTTCTAGCCTAGTGTTTGATATGCAATGCGATCTCCTCGTAATGAACAGTGTCGAGCGTCCTGACGGGAAGGCAACCTTTTTAGTTATGCCAGGCAAAATCAGGCATGATCAGCTCATTGTTATGGATGTATCCAAATTAATGTCAATAGAAAATAGCTTAAACAAACACAAATGCAGATACTTTGCTGTTATTCTGACTGCAGAGATTGTGACTGTGTTAGCCATAGCTTGTTGGCTACCTAGCAAGAAAGGGACAAAAACACGGTGTAAAGTAATTAAGTAAAAATACTTTGAAGTACTACTTAAGTCGTTTTTTTTGCGGTATCTTTACTTTACTATTTCTATTTTTGAAAACTTCACTACATTCATACAGAAAATAATAATAATACAATATACTTTTTACTCCATACATTTTCCTTGACACCCAAAAGTACTCTTTATATGTTGAATGCTTAGCAGGACGGGAAAATGGTCCAATTCACTCACTTATCAAAAGAACACATCCCTACTGCCTCTGATCTGGCAGACTCAGTAAACACAAATGCTTCGTTTGTAAATTATGTCTTAGTGTTGGAGTGTACCCCTGGCTGCCCATCCATTTTAAAAACAAGACATTGGTGCCATCTGCTTTGCTTAATATAAGGAATGTATTTATACTTTCACATTTGATACTTAAGTATATTTTAGCAATTACATTTACTTTTGATACTTATATTTAGAACCAAATACTTTTAGACTTTTACACAAGTAGTATTTTACTGGGTGACTTTTACTTGAGTAAAAGTAAAGTATAGTATACAAGTAAAGTATACCTTAATAGAAAGTTACTCAAGTATGACAATTGAGTACGTTTTCCACCACTGCAAAAACGTTGGCAGCGAGCACAAATAGAACGAACAACTTGGTCGCGTCCATAAATATCTAACTAATCGAACGAAAGACTGGGTCTTTAGCAACAAAAAGATGTGAATGTATGAATTATCTTTATAAAAAGGAAAATATTAACATTTTTATTTCTAGCAGTAAATGTGTGCTTTAGTATTTTCTTTGGCAACTGTGGGATAAGCGCCTCAGTTCTGTACATTACCATGGAAAAATAAACTGCAAAGGGACTTCACTCCGCGTTGTCCATTATTTCCAAGGTAATCATCTTCTTCTCTAATATAGTGGCGGTCCGCAAACCAATGTTAAAGGTGCATGCCGCCACCTACTGTGCTGGAGTGTGAGGTCAATCACGGTTTACAACATTTCTAAATCATCCTACCTAACTTAGTACTTCTGTGAAAAAAGAGCCACTTCTAATAGACCCTCCCCCATCCCCAAAATCCCTTCCAAACCCCCCCCAACATCTCTTCAACATACTTACAACAATATAACACATGCTCCACCGTTTCTTTCCAAGGTAATGTACAGAACGTTGGCATTTATCCCTTATTATCTTCTACATAGGACACAAAAGATCTCCGCTTCGAGAGTCAGCTGCAAGTTATGTTGGTAAGTACACATTAAACAAAATCCAGAGACATTCAAGTAAATGTGACATTTTGTAATACCACTCATTATGATTATGTTTCTAAACTAGTCATGGGAAGACCCTGATTTATCATGGAACACATCAGTCTATCATCATGATATGGTTGTCCTGCCTGTCAGCAAAATCTGGACTCCTGAACTCCATGTGACTAATGGGTGAGTCCACTTACAACAGAATACAATAACCTACCAGTATGTTATTTTTAATTTATTCTCGATTCCTTCTTGATCTTCTAAATAGTGAGTAAAACATCTACAGAAATTAAATAGAGATATAGTACTTGGAGTGGCCAAATGTTTAGGTGTGACAGTTTAGTAGATCAATCCTCAGTCTGTTCTCAACTTCTCATGTCTAAAGAGTGCAAACAACGATAAAGCACAGCAACAAGGATTTGCTGGTGCACAGCAACGGGACTATAGAGCACATGGTCATCATGAACACTGTGGTGGGCTGTGAGGTCAATCTGTACAATTACCCCTTCGCTTCAGATTTCTGCCCCATCGCCATCAATGTATGGGCACTTAAAGGTAAGTGCATCATTTCAATCCTCATTCTGTCTGCTAAACAGCTATTGCGCACTATTACTTACGAAAGATCTTATTAAAAACAAGATGTTACCAAAAACAACTAAAACCTATTTTTTTATCTGTATAGCCTACTGCAATTCCGTTTATGATGCAATTCAGTTTATTTGTCATCTTTGGAGTTTTATATGCTCCCTGACGGTCTTCCCTACCAATGATGTACAGTGCCTTAAAGTATTCATACCCCTTGACTTGTTCCATATTTTGTTGTTACAGCTTGAATTCAAAATGGATTAAATATATTGTTTCTCTCTCACCCATCTACACACAATACCCCATAATGACAAAGTGAGAAAGTCTTTAGAAATGTTTGCATATTTATAAAAAAATTAAATACAGAAATCGAATTTACATCATTATTCACACCCCTTTCCTATGACACTACAAATTGAGCTCCGGTGCATCCAACTCCCTTTGATCATCCTTGAGATGTCACTATCCACCTGTCTATGTAAGGTCCCATAGTTGACAGTGCATGTCAGAGCAGAAACTATACCATAAAGTCCTAGGAACTGTCTGTAGATCTCCGGGAATTGTGATGAGGCATATCTGGGGAAGGGTATAACATAATTTCTAGAGTGTTGAAAGTTTCCAAGAGCACAGTGGTCAACATCATTGGGAAATAAAAATATGGAACTACCCAGACTCTGCCTAGAGCTGGCTGTCAAATCAAACTGAGAAACCGGGCAAGAAGGACCTTGGTCGGGGAGGTAACCAAGAACTCAATGACCACTCAGACAGAACTACAGAGTTTCTTGGCTGAGATGGGAGAACCTGCCAGAAGGACAACAGTCTCTACAGCACTTCACCAATCTGGGCTTTATAGGAGAGTGGCCAGACGGAAGCCACTCCTGAGAAAAAGGCGCATGACAGCACGTCTGGAGTTTGCAAAAAGGCACATGACAGACTCAAGAGCATAAGGCAAAAATATTCTGTGGTCTGATGAGACAAAAATGTAACTCTTTGGCCTGAATGCAAACCACTATGTCTGGAGAAACGCCATCCCTACCCTGTTGAGCAGCAGGGATTGAGAGATTGGTAAGGATAGAGAGAACATTGAATGGAGCCAAATACATCCTTGATGAGCACCTGCTTCAGAGTGCAAACGACGTTAGACTGGGGGTGAATACTTACAGCCAAAGCAATGATGGAATGGCTTCAGAAACAAGAATGTGAACGTCTCTGAGTGGCCCAGTCAAAGCCCAGACTTGAATCACATTGAAAAAAACTTACATTTTTGTTCATCATCGCTGCCCATCTAACTTGAAAATCTGCAGGGAAAAATGGGAGAAAATCCCCAAAATTCAGATGTGCAAGACATTTATTTTTAGAATAAATCAAGGGGTATATAAACCCTGGATTGCCAATGCTATGTATTGGCAATTGAGAGGCTTTGAAGCCACTCCCCAGTAGGAGCAGTGCTCCATAGGAATGAATGTATTTCAATAAAATGTTTCAAGGACAAAATGACATGTATTTAAGTATTGTTTTGTTGTTGTGGTGACAGTAACATTAGGGATCTCAAAAAAGTATACTTTAAAACTCCACTAAAGTCGATGTCCACGACCCCGTGGAAATCGAATTAGCATAATAATCCCCATAAAAATCTGTCAATTTAAGATAGATATTTGTTTTTCGCATGAAATGCGTTTCAATCCACTGCGCCTGCCGATATCGCCCTTCCGCATCTGCGATGAAAGGTGCCAGAGCTAGGGCAGTGTTTATCAGACCATGAGACATCCCGAAAATCGGTCTTCTCACAAAAATGTCTAGCGTTCATACGGTTTGGCCTACAAACTATTAAGATGAGACTCTCAGGAACATGACGGTTCTCTCCGTTTTGCTCTATGACCCCCACAACAGTCACAGGACTGGTCTGAAGTCAGTACAGCCGATATGCCAACTTCTGTCTGTAGCATCCGAACAGTTTGGGCTACACACTATGACCCTTCTATGGAAAGGTGAGTCTCTCACAAACACCCACAAGCCTAGTTTAAAAGTAAAAAAAAAAATGTATGCAAGAATATATGGAGATAGTATTTAACCCCTTATTTTAGGCACTAAACTATCTGTGTATCCATGTATGAAGCTGTTATTCAATGTGTTTCTATGGAGTCTGTAAAATAATAAAATGTGACAAAAAACGAATGTAGACATGAATAAATGCTTCCAAAAAAATACAATGGTGGGGGGTGCCAAGATGGAGGCACGGTGGTTCAACACAGCGCCCCCCCATCAGTCATCTACTGTACAGTATATATACATCATTGTACCTGACACTCCGTCCCTTCCAGGCTTGTGGTAACAGAGGTGTGTTTGTGCCGGTGTAGCATGCTGCAGATCCAATTGGCCTTTTGGGCTGGACACAGTGAATATTAGGGGTGTAATGGTTCAAACATTTTGATTTGGTTAAGTCCTTGATTTTTGGCTCAATATTCAGGAGGGGAAAAAATGGCCATTATACCATCTTTTGTAAATGATAATAACGATGGACAATCTTTAATGTAGGCCTAAGTTATCTCCCAAATTAAATAAGGTAAATTAATAAGTTAAGCACGAATAAGAATTATATAAACAACATAACAAATGCAAGCTTTTATGTGTTGTATAGTTCAAGTCAGTAGAGTGAAATAGACAGATACTGGGGTAAATGGTTTTAGCAGTATTGCATGATGATAGACATGAGAACTGGGGGTGTTATAAAAGCGCACCCGGTGGAAGACAAAAACTATGTTCTGAGCGGTATGAAACACGATGAGAGGAGTCAGTGTTTTATTAGTGTGTATGCTGAACGCAAGAACACTCTAGAAATCTTCCATATTCTTATTATTTGATTACTCCTGTAAGCTTTAGCCTAGCCTTAAAGGGGAAGTTCATGATTTTACAACTTTGATGTTAGATGGTTCCTCACCCTGAAAGTAGTCTATGGGCCTGGAGAAACATTAACCCATGGTTCAGTTCTCTCTGAACAACAACTACTAACTTTAGCCACCGCTAACAAAAAAAAATCAATGGGAGTGATCGGGGCAATTGTCAACATTTCATGGCCAAATCAACTCCATATTTAGTTTGATGTTACTTAATGGTGATTTGGACGCAATATTATTTTTTATTGCATTTTGCAAATAATGTGGCACTTCTCTTTGAGACCCCATGCTAACAAACAAAGGATATGGCTGCCAGAATGAATCAAAAAGCTTCTTATGAATCAAAAAGTGAGGTTGTTTCACCAAAGTGGCTCTGAGATATGTGTTACAGTAGGCTGCTACCACCACTGAAATATTATCGATTTTTTATTTATGTGATCATTTTTCCATCCTCTTCTGAGAACCAAAATGAAACCAAATCAAGAGTCATATATCAAGAAATGATCCGAACAAAAAATGTAAATATTTACACCCCTGAAACAACAGATTTTTAGAGTGTGAAGCTACGGTATGATCTTTGAATGACTGAACTAGTATTAAATATCTGCCTTTCCAGGATGTGGCATGTTCCTGAACTTTGGGGCTGTGAGCACAACTAGTGCAAACCGCGGGGACTGGCTAACCGAGAACGTGAAACTCGATGCTAAAGGAGGCAGAGATGATCGCAACTATCTATGGGTTAGTGGGTGCTCCTGGTAAATTCAGTAGTTTTTTATGTGGGACATGTAAAGATACTTTACTCTTCCTATTTTTAAGGACAGAGCTTAAATGTTGTTTACACAGAAAAAATACAATACACTTAAATAAAAATGTAATACACTTAAATAAAAATGTATCTGATGTTTTCATAAGTAGTGTTCTGTTGAGATAAATACACATCCCAGGCTATGTATTTCAATTCTGAAAATTTGCAGTGCGTTTCTTTTCCCATTAATTGGGGTTAAGGCATAGTTGGATCTGCACAACCGATGGTGAAGGATGTGGACTCATTGACATAAGGCTTTTTTTGAGTTCTGAAAACATCTGACAAAGTCTGATTTTGGAATGTAATGCTCTTCCCTTTCAATTTTAAACAAATGCTATACGTTTAGATGCAAGAAATCGAAAAACAAATGATTTCAGTCTGGCCTACCCATCTGTCTTCACAGGTGTCGCTGAAAATGCGGTCCGAAAACCCGTTTTTGTCCCTGGTCCTGCCCAGTATACTGATCATTGTGGCAGATGTGGTGAGCCTCGCCCTGCCGCTGGGAGGGGGTGAGCGTATCTCCTTCAAGGTTACATTGGTTCTCAGCTTCATCATGTTCCTCATCATCCTCAACGACCTACTGCCTGGAGGAGGCCAGTGCAGCCCCATCATCCGTGAGTGTCCTGTGTGTAATGCACCAGAATGAAACAGCATTTTGTTATAACGGGTGTGTATGTAACGGAATTAAGAATGTTCCATAAGCTTATTTCACAGCTAGCTTGAAATGTCGCCAAGGGAGCTATCGAATTTGATCTTTTTCTGTAGCTCAATAGTTTGGCATGTTGTCATGTGTTTGGGAGCAGTGATCCTGAACAGCAACAGTGATCCTAGTGATCCGTTGTGAGCAGAGGTTCACTATTTCCAGCCCGGTATGTTACAGGACAGTAAAGGAAGCTATACCGTTAGCAGCACACTGATGTCGGTTTCATGTACACAGTACCTCTCTGCCACCATATAACACTCACACATTTCTCTCTCGTTGTTCTCCATAGGAAAGCACTTCTGTTTCTGTTTGGTCATCCTGGTGTTGAGCACGTTGCAGTCTATGGTGCTCACACGTCTGGCTAAGTGTGGTACTCTCTGGCCCTGCAACCTCTCCAAGTCCAAAGACTCACTGCTTAAAGACACAGACAATGAAGAGGGTAAACTTTTTCATTTTTCTGTCATCTGTTATCCACAGAGCAAAATATATTTTCATGGTTTCCAAAGACATTAACAAAACATCCTTATACAACCATTTATAACCTGACCATGATGTGATAATGACATTATTGCAACCAGTTTTACTGGGTACCACATAAATTACTTTCATCACCATAAACAAATCAAGTTGTATTTTGATGCACAACCTTTTCATTCTTACCCTTTAGCTGCAGTTAAAGCATGCAGTTGACGTCTTTCCCAGCATATTTTCTTGTTACCATCATTTGTCTGGCGTGTACGCTGGTCTGGCCAGCTACTACATTTGATCTTTAATCTGTCACTGAAAACTGTCATTTTACAAAAAGGTCAATCATTTTTACATCTTTATTTAATCATGTTATATTAATAATAGATTATCCTTTTTTCTCTCATTTACTTTGTCTAGAATCCAAGTCTGATATTAAAGCCTCTGAGGAAGAGAATACAGCCCTCCAGAAGGTGGTGAAGTTTCTCAACAAAATGGCTGCACAAGACCAGACAAAAGCTATACACCATCGCTTTGCCAACAAAGTGGACTTGATCTGTTTCTGTATCTACCTCACTGTCCTCATTGTTTACGCAGTCGTCATTTTATATTTCTCCTTTGGTTCTCGATGTGAGATCAACCAATTAGATTTCTGGTCATAAATTCTTTATTCGCTTTTAACAACCATATTTCAATAAATATTGGTGTATTTGGGTCTTCAGAAATTTTGCAAGCACTAACAAAAAGCAATTTTTTTTGAGTTTCTGGATAAAATAAATAGATGTTTATTCTTAAGTAGGGCTTTAACAATATTTATTTAAACATGTTTAGAACTAGCCAGTCATGTGGAATAATACATTTAGCAATCAGGGCTCTAATGAATACATGTAATGGGGACTGTAATGCTATAATCCCCCAGAATAGAGCCCTAGAACTCTAATGAATACATGTAAATTGGACTGTAGCGCTATAATTCCCCTAGAATAGAAACTTAGAACTCTAATGAATACATGTAAAGTGGACTGTAGCTGTAGTATTAGTAGTGTGGAAACAAATTAACAGTGTGTTATTTCCTATAGAGGCAGTGTGAAGGCCTTATATTATCTCCTAACTAAGCAGGTTCTCAACCTCAGGCTGAGATATCAAATAGTCTCACGATCATCTCCTCCACCTGCGCTGGGCTGTATTTGTGGTATCTCTCAGGGTGTTTGGAGAAATCAGCATGGTCACATCTGTGTAAAGTACAGGTAAAGGACCATAATAAAGGAATATCACTGTACCAGCGTTCTGTATGAAATTCTTACTGCACATCACTATTGAACAGTGCTGAATAAAAGAACACGTCTTGTACATAGAGACCAAACATACATGGTACATCCCAGTTTCACCTACACTATTTGAAAAGCATCACTTATTCAACCACCTTATGTGTGCTGAATTCCAAATGGACCCCCTGTTCCCTAGCCACCCTTGCAGATGTAAGAGGATTGGATAGGTAGAGGCAATACACAACATTTTCACTAGGCCAATCAGAAGGCAAGATTAAGGTATTACCATAATGCTTGTATCCATCCAATTCGCTCAGATCTACAGGAGTGGTTGGAGAGTAGGGGCTAGGGAATAGGGTCTAGTGAATATGGAGTAAGAGCTTGAGAATAGGGGCTAGAGAGTAAGAGCAAGGGTATAGTGAGTAAGGGCAAGGGAGTAGGGGCTAGAGAGTAAGAGCTAGGGGATAGTGAATAAGGGCTAGGGAATAGGGTATAGGGAGTAAGGGCGAGGGAATAGGGTATAGGGAGTAAGAGCTAGGGAATAGGGGTTGATTCTGAAATTAGCAGCAGTCTCCAGTAATAAGCTCTGTGATATGCCATGACTCCCCTCAGCAGAAAGGCTGTGTAGGCCTTGGACACCATCTCTCTCTGGGCCTGACAGATGGCCTGGCGCTGCTCTCTGTCTGGGATGGCCCACGCCTTCTGAGCCTTATACAGTTCCTCCAGGCCCTCGTTGAAGCTCTGGACAACATAGGTCATAGAAAAAAGATTGTGGACAGCCATGGACTGTCATGTTATCACATACGGGGGCACTGTTATGTAATAGAAAATGCAAACGTTACAATCTTTGGTGTCCATAAATATAGCATGTTACAAACGGTGCCCCATAAATACGAGCCCTAAGCTGACATTCAGATTCAGAAAACTTTAATGTCCTCAAAGAGGCAATTCATCTTGCAGCAGTCATAAAATATATAACATCTAAAAATATAAAATAAGCTGACATGTTGGGTTTAAACGTTTGTGATCATTCTATTTGCGAGTATGAATAAGGGTTGTGTAGAGATGTCACATGGTACTGATTAGGCCTGGGAATTGCCAGGGACCTCACGATACCATATTATCACGATACTTAGGTGCCAATACGATATGTATTACGATTCTCATGATTCTATATGTATTACGATTCTCATGATTCTATATGTATTGTGATTCTCATGATTCTATATGTATTGTGATTCTCATGATTCTATATGTATTGTGATTCTCATGATTCTATATGTATTGTGATTCTCATGATTCTATATGTATTGTGATTCTCATGATTCTATATGTATTGTGATTCTCATGATTCTATATGTATTGCTATTTGATACTGTGATTTTATTGCTATTCGATGTTCCAAACATATTGCTCCCCATATGTCTGCTGCAGAGGGACAAGAGAGCCATGAGAAAACTAGTTTTGATCAGTCATGGAAATAACAAAAGTGCTGAAAAAATTTTGTTTCCCTAATAAATTGGCGCCTTATTTAAAATGAAGATGGAGAACAAGCTATGAAGGAAAAATACTGGAGTTTTGGTGCAGGTACAGCCAACTAGCACAAATATACAGTGGGGGAAAAAAGTATTTGATCTCCTGCTGATTTTGTACGTTTGCCCACTGACAAAGAAGTGATCAGTCTATAATTGTAATGGCAGGTTTATTTGAACAGTGAGAGACAGAAAAGCAACAAAAGTATCCAGAAAAACGCATGTCAAAAATGTTATAAATTGATTTGTATTTTAATGAGGGAAATAAGTATTTGACCCCCCTCTCAATCAGAAAGATTTCTGGCTCCTAGGTGTCTTTTATACAGGTAACGACCTGAGATTAGGAGCACACTCGTAAAGGGAGTGCTCCTAACCACAGCTTGTTACCTGTATAAAAGACACCTGTCCACAGAAGCAATCAATCAATCAATCAGATTCCAAACTCTCCACCATGGCCATGACCAAAGAGCTCTCCAAGGATGTCAGGGACAAGATTGTAGACCTACACAAGGCTGGAATGGGCTACAAGACCATCGCCAAGCAGCTTGGTGAGAAGGTGACAACATTTGGTGCGATTATTCGCAAATGGAAGAAACACAAAAGAACTGTCAATATCCCTCGGCCTGGGGCTCCATGCAAGATCTCACCTCGTGGAGTTGCAATGATCATGAGAACGGTGAGGAATCAGCCCAGAACTACACGGGAGGATCTTGTCAATGATCTCAAGGCAGCTGGGACCATAGTCACCAAGAAAACAATTGGTAACACACGACGCCGTGAAGGACTGAAATCCTGCAGCGCCCGCAAGGTCCCCCTGCTCAAAAATACATATACATGCCCGTCTGAAGTTTGCCAATGAACATCTGAATGATTCAGAGGACAACTGGTGAAAGTGTTGTGGTCAGATGAGACCAAAATGGAGCTCTTTGGCATCAACTCAACTCGCCGTGTTTGGAGGAGGAGGAATGCTGCCTATGACCCAAAGAACACCATCTCCACTGTCAAACATGGAGGTGGAAACATTATGTTTTGGGGGTGTTTTTCTGCTAAGGGGACAGGACAACTTCACCGCATCAAAGGGACAATAGACGGGGCCATATACCGTCAAATCTTGGGTGAGAACCTCCTTCCCTCAGCCAGGGCATTGAAAATGGGTTGTGGATGGGTATTCCAGCATGACAATGACCCAAAACACATGACCAAGGCAACAAAGGAGTGGCTCAAGAAGAAGCACATTAAGGTCCTGGAGTGGCCTAGCCAGTCTCCAGACCTTAATCCCATAGAAAATCTGTGGAGTGAGCTGAAGGTTCGAGTTGCCAAACGTCAGCCTCGAAACCTTAATGACTTGGAGAAGATCTGCAAAGAGGAGTGGGACAAAATCCCTCCTGAGATGTGTGCAAACCTGGTGGCCAACTACAAGAAACGTCTGACCTCTGATTGCCAACAAGGGTTTTGCCACCAAGTACTAAGTCATGTTTTGCAGAGGGGTCAAATACTTATTTCCCTCATTAAAATGCTAATCATTTTATAACATTTTTGACATGCGTTTTTCTGGATTTTTTTGTTGCTTTCTGTCTCTCACTGTTCAAATAAATCTACCATTAAAATTATAGACTGATCATTTCTTTGTAAGTGGGCAAACGTACAAAATCAGCAGGGGATCAAATACTTTCCCCCCCACTGTAATATTGCGATATCGTCAAATATAATATCTCAATATGTATCTGTATCGACCCCCCTCCCCCATCACTAGTACTGAAACAGATCCTTTAGGTGCATGGAGGAATCTGGCCTCCTCGTCTTACCTTGAACTTGTCTTTAATCAACTGACAGTCTTTTTCTTTCAACTGAAGCCCGATGGTGATGACATATGAAGAATAGAAAAGGTGTGATTAGGTTTCAATAAAACAAGCAAATCCACTTAAGGTAAATAGTGTAATTTGAGAAATATCCTTTTTAATTTAATATACAGTATCAAAACATCTACCCTCACCTTGTCACCTGGCTTAAAGTTGGGCAGATTATTTTCTGTCAGGCACTCGGTCACCTTCAACCAACTGCAACACACAAGCAGCACACATTTACTGCACAGATCAGTCATGTTCAGTAGCATAATCATTAATTGGCCTGCCCACAAGTCTGGAACCAACAAGCCTGAACAGCTTATACCCCCCAAGCCATAAGACTGCTAAATAGTTAACCAATAGGTAAAGGACTATCTGCATTGGCCGTTTTTGCATGAACTCTTTTGACTTATCGGATACACTGCTGTTACTGTTTATTCTCTACCTCAATTACATCGTACCCCTGCACATCGACTTGGTACTGGTACCCCGTATATACAGCCAAGTTATCGTTACTCATTGTGGATTTATTCCTTGTGTTATTATTTTCGTATTATTTCTCTCAGCAGTGTTATAAGTAAACAATTCACTGTTCGTCTACACCTGTTGTTTACAAAGCAAGTAACAAATACAATTGTATTTGAGTTGTAGCATAAGATACTTGATTTAATGTAGCATTGTCCCCGTGTGAAGTAATGGTAACGCTTCACTTAAAGCCTGCAGGTATCATGCAGTTATAATGCCGGTATCATGCAGTTATAATGCAGGTATCATGCATTTTGATGCCGTTATAATGCATTATGATGCCGTTATAATGCATTATGATGCAGTTACAATGCATTATGATGCAGTTACAATGCATTATGATGCAGTTACAATGCATTATAATGCAGTTACAATGCATTATAATGCAGTTACAATGCATTATAATGCAGTTACAATGCATTATAATGCAGTTACAATGCATTATAATGCAGTTACAATGCATTATAATGCAGTTACAATGCATTATAATGCAGTTACAATGCATTATAATGCAGTTACAATGCATTATAACACTTGTCATGAGCATGTATGACCACTGTATAATCTATATTATAATATTGTAAACCTAGGCAACAAACATGAGGTGGTAGATTAGTCAACCCACACTGGAGAGGGGGGAATTACATTACATTTCTAAGGGAAAGCAAGTGCCAGGATCTCACAGGAAATATGGGTGTTTTTCAAATATTCCAGAGTTGACAATATTAGCAGCATATCCAGAGACCGAAAAGCTGAACAGATGAATATCATTTTGAGGAGGAAGTTGCATTTAATGATTTACAATGATTCACCGGCTGTAAGGGCAGTATGCTAACCTGGTTACCAATCTGTTCCTGTCATCATTCTACTCCTTGTCATGCAAAACATGTTTTAGCAATGACAGGGAGTACAAAGAGTGGAATGTTAGCAGAAAAGGCTGTGGATTTCAGGCTAGCAGGAGGCAGCTAGTCTCTTCTAATAATACATAATGATCAGGACTAATGTTAGATTCCATCACTCCCTTCTTCCTCCTCTGGATTCCTGGTCCCTCACCTGTGCTGGTACGCCCGCTTCTGTTGCTCAATCAGTTCCCCGTACTCAACCTCTGGATCCCTGCCGCTGGTTTTAACCACTTCAAACAGAGATGACCTGCAGGTAGATGTCCCTGTCATAACTAGTCTGCCACCCCTGTGAGCTGTGACAAATTCACTTACAACCCTGAACTAAAGTACATGGAAAGTCAAAATGTAGGTCACTTTGAGTGATCATTATGTTGTGTAGGCCTAGTTAATATCTCAACCTTAGGGATCTCTAATGTCTCAAATAAAGATTTATTATAGTTTATTATAGACTGTTCTGGAATGCGTTCTGGTAAACTGCATGACCAGGTTCGTATTCATTAGGGCACGCCAAAGAAAAAGTGTTTAAATGTTTTGTCACTGAAAAATAAAATGTCTCATTTCTTAAGTCCAAATGGTCCCTCCCCTCCCTGTTTGACTGTTTTCTTCCATTTGTTGCCTAATGAACATGGCCCTGGTAATGGGAATTTTAATGTTTGTGCTTTTCTTGTTCTATTCATCTGCTGTTCTATAAACCAATTTCTGTGTTCATGCAAGTGGCTGACTGTACAAATCACCTATCAGTAGCTGCAATTTGGCAGTACGCCCAGATCGTGTTT
Source organism: Salmo trutta (assembly GCF_901001165.1). Lineage (NCBI taxonomy): Eukaryota > Metazoa > Chordata > Actinopteri > Salmoniformes > Salmonidae > Salmo > Salmo trutta. The sequence continues at coordinate 74,153,697 of NC_042957.1, read as the reverse complement.
TGAGAACGAACGACCGTGTTTTGAGAACAAACAAAAAATCTCAGTTTCAAGGTCTCAGCTTAGAGAGAAAGAAGCCTCGTGAGATATTGGTCTGTCACATGTTGTGAAACAGTATTGGTCTGTCACATGTTATGAAACAGTATTGGTCGGTCACATGTTATGAAACAGTATTGGTCGGTCACATGTTATGAAACAGTATTGGTTGGTCACATGTTATGAAACAGTATTGGTCGGTCACATGAATGAAACAAAACGGTAATGATTAATGAATTATGCTAAATCATGCAAATATAACTTGTCTGTGTATAGTCGTATATAAGACAACTGCTGGGACTGCCCCAGCAGAGCTCCTGACAGACGTTCACTATGGTGCATTGAGTTGGTTGGAACCTCTCCAGCGCGCTGACAATAAACAATGGTTCATTTAAGATTGACTTTGAGTGTCCCTGTGTAAGAATTTTTCCACAACACCCTGTTCATTAATGTGCAAGGCCCTAATGCCAGACTCAAGCAACGGTTCATGCACACTGTGTATTACAGCTAACACACACTTTGGAAATGTACAAAGAGAGGGCCTACTTCTTCATTGACTTGAGGATGTAGTTGTAGTTGTTGAGGAGGAAGATGGCCCCGAGAGCGTGGTCCTCGTACACCTTGGCCTTACTCTGTAGGTTGTACTGGAGATGCTCCAGCACTTTACCTGGAGAAGGAAAATCATAAACATCAAGTAAAACCACATAGCCACCACATGGGGGCAGGCAAGGTTCCTCATGTAAAACCACAGCCACCACATGGGGGCAGTCAAGGTTCCTCATTTAAAACCACATAGCCACCACATGGGGGCAGTCAAGGCACTTGAACTAAACACCACCTGTGGCTGATTCTGACTCACAATCAGGGGTGAAAGCAGATTACATTTTTTGCCAGTATGGACCTCCAGTATCGAATTTACTTTCTTTGGAGCCAAAAGCCAGCATATTGCCTTAGCTTAAAGGTGTCCGCATGCTTCCCAGCCGAAACAGTTCGGAAGAGTTTGTGCATATATTATGACATCATTTTGTGATATTTTTCTTCGTTTTGTACTTCGTTAAGGGTTTTTTCAGTTGTTCGGGCACAAACATTTTTTTCTTGAGGCAGGCTGAAGTCGGTAGCTGAAGTCTACGCCCCTTCATCTGTGATTGGTCAACAGTAGGGATTCTTCAGTAAAGTCTTTGTTGTCATTTAATGAGAGACGACTCGTTTTTATGCATATTTTTTCATTGAGAAACACTGCACCAAACATCTTTGTTAGATGTAAAGTTGCGCAACTAAGGTCTCTGCAAAAAACGTGCAAATTAATGACAGAATTCTTGAGCTATCTTAGATCAATTCTGACTAGAAATTTGGCTTATCACCTAAAACACTCACAAACACAATCAAGAGCATCCTGTCGGGCTGTATCACTGCCTGGTAAGGAAACTGCTCCGCCCACAACCGTAAGGCTCTCCAGAGGGTGCTGCGGTCTGCACAACGCATCACCGGGAGCAAACTACCTGCCCTCCAGGACACCTACACCACCTGATGTCACAGGAAGGCCAAAAAGATCAAGGACAACAACCACCCGAGCCACTGCCTGTTCACCCCGCTATCATCCAGAAGGCGAGGTCAGTACAGGTGCATCAAAGCTGGGACCGAGAGACTGAAAAACAGCTTCTATCTCAAGGCTATCACTGTTAAACAACCATAACTAACAGAGTGGCTGCTGCCAACATACAGACTCAAATCTCTTGCCACTTTAATACATGTAATAAATGGATTTAATAAAGGTATCACTAGTCACTTTAGATAATTCCACTTTAACAATGTCTACATGTCCTACATTACTCATCTCATATGTATATACTGTATTCTATACCATCTACGACATCTTGCCTATGCCGCATGGCCATCGATCATCCATATATTTATATGTACATATT